>NC_064627.1:943199709-943502739 GCF_023864275.1 Schistocerca cancellata
ACCTGACCTGAATCCTCTTGATTATTTCCTAAAGGGATATTGAAGTCACTTGTTTATGGGACCCCAGTAGATACTGAGATGGAATTAGTTGCCAGAATTGTAACTGCTTGTGATGTGATTCGAAACACACCAGGGATATTTGTCAGGGTGCGTATTTGAAAGGATGTGTCAGAATCCTGTTCGCCGATGTCGTACTTGTATTAAGATTGATAAGCGTCAGTTTCAGAACATTTTGTAAGATACAGTACAAATGGTACTTTCATTGTGTCAATGATGTTGTTTGGAGTTAACTGTAACTAATGTAAATAAAAAGCTACACAGTGCTGTGATTTTATTCCTATTATCTCCTTAAGCTGGCTTCTCCGACCCCAGGTTCCCTACCTCAAATTGTTCAGTGGAGAATCCCCTATGTCCTGCTAAATTTATGCACGCTCTTACGGAAACGCTCTGTATGTGAATAACCGCTCTCTACATCTACATCTACATCCATACTCCGCAAGCCACCTGACGGTGTGTGGCGGAGGGTACCTTGAGTACCTCTATCGGTTCTCCCTTCTATTCCAGTGTCGTATTGTTCGTGCAAAGGAAGATTGTCGGTATGCCTCTGTGTGGGCTCTAATCTCTGATTTTATCCTCATGATGTCTTCGAGAGATATACGTAGGAGGGAGCAATATACTGCTTGACTCCTCGGTGAAGGTATGTTCTCGAAACTTCAACAAAAGCTCGTACCGAGCTACTGAGCGTCTCTCCTACAGAGTCTTCCACTGGAGTTTATCTATCATCTCCGTAAGGCTCTCACGATTACTAAATGATCCTGTAACGAAGTGCGCTGCTCTCCGTTGGATCTTCACTATTTCTTCTGTCAACCCTATCTGGAACGGATCCCACACTGGTGAGCAATATCCAAGCAGTGGGCGAACAAGGGTACTGTAACCTACTTCGGATTGCATTTCCTTAGGATTCTTCCAATGAATCTCAGTCTGACATTTGCTTTACCGACGATCAACTTTATATGATCATTCCATTTTAAATCACTCATAATGCCTACTCCCAGATAATTTATGGAATTAACAGCTCCCAGTTGCTGACCTGCTGTATTGTATCTACATGATAAAGGATCTTTCTTTCTACGTATTCGCAGCACATTACACTTGTCTACATTGAGATTCAATTGCCATTCCCTGCACCATGCGTCAGTTCGTTGCAGATCCTCCTGCATTTCAGTATAATTTTCCATTGTTACAATCTCTGCATATACCACAGCATCATCCACAAAAAGCCTCAGTGAACTTCCGATGTTATCCACAAGGTCATTTATGTATATTGTGAATAGCAACGGTCCTACGACACACCCCTGCGGCACACCCGAAATCGCTCTCACTTCGGAAGACTTCTCTCCATTGAGAATGACATGCTGCGTTCTGTTATCTAGCAACTCTTCAATCGAATCACACAATTGGTCTGATAGTCCATATGCTCTTACTTTATTCATTGAACGACTGTGGGGACCTGTATCGAACGCCTTGCGGAAGTCAAGAAACACGGCATCCACCTGGGAACCCGTGTCTATGGCCCTCTGATTCTCGTGGACGAATAGCGCGAGCTGGTTTTCACACGATCGTCTCTTTCGAAACCCATGCTGATTCCTACATGACTTTTTGTCACCTCTGTATTACGAAACAGGAAGCAGTCAGTTTATATTCCATGTCGTTACGGGAATCGAGCGTTGTTTCACAAGGACAAGCTCAAAACGATTCCGACTGCCGGCTTGGAAATGAAATCTGTATTTTTAGTCTCCTTGTAAGTCCTGTCGCTCGGATTCATTTGTGCAGGAATGCCGCACGTGGGAGTCTGTCGGTCGGAGAAATAGCTACGGACTGCTGTCAGCGGCGCTACACTCTTAACGAACAGTAGCCTCATAAAATTTTACGGCCAGGAGGGGTGAGAGGGACTTCAGTAGGTTACTGTGCTGTAGCGGCGGGCCCTGCCGCGGCCCCGTTTCCAGGTCGCGTGCGGCGGCCGGCCTGCCGCCTCAGCTGCCGCCCGGCTGAGCTGTCGCTGGATCCGATCCAGCGGGAATACCCCTGCCCGCAGCGCCGCGCCGCGGCAGGAACGCGAACCACGACGCGACACCAGGCCCTTCCTCATCTCTCCCGCACGCACCCATTACCAAACACGTCTCTCTCTCCATCTATCTGTCTCTACCTCTTCCTCTGGTCCAGGCAGCTGCGACCGCAACCCAAACTGGATCCCGCATAATATTTAGCCTTGTTACAGACTACACAGGCATCGCCATTGTGTAAGTCATTAAAAGGCTGACTAATAGCGCTGGCATTAACGACACACCCACATCCTGCAAGCCGGGAGCTATACGCTTTTTTCGACGAGATAGCTCGGATTACTGTTGATAGTTTGTATTCGTGTACAAAACGAAGAACAGGTAAACAGCGGGAAGTCAGTGCAATCACCCCGACAGGGTTTTATTTCGCTAATTGGACGCCCTATCCACAGAAACGCAAACGTTCTATACTTAAACATAGAAACGTATGAGATTTCAGCATTACTGGTAAGGTTCTGGAGCCTGTAACATTGTTCAAACCCCTACTTCGTTGACGGAAATCAAAAGTATTACACCATAAAGCATCAGTCAGATATACAGGGTGGTCCATTGATCGTGACCGGGCCAAATATCTCACGAAATAAGCGTCAAACGAAAAAACTACAAAGAACGAAACTTGTCCAGCTTGAAGGGGGAAACCAGATGGCGCTATGGTTGGCCCGCTAGATGACGCTGCCATAGGTCAAACAGATATCAACTGCGTTTTTTTAAAAATAGGAGCCCCCATTTTTTATTACATATTCGTGAAGTACGTAAAGAAACATGAATGTTTTAGTTGGACCACTTTTTTCGCTTTGTGATAGATGGCGCTGTAGTAGTCTCAAACATATTGCTCACAATTTTAGACCAACAGTTGGTAACAGGTAGGTTTTAAATTAAAACACACAATGTAGGTACGATTGAGCATTTATTTCGGTTCTTCCAATCTGATACACGTACCTTTGTCAAATTATCATTTCTGAGAACGCATGCTGTTACAGCGTAATTACCTGTAAATAACACATTAATGTAATAAATGCTCAAAATGATGTCCGCCAACCTCAATGCAATTGGCAATACGTGTAACGACATTCCTCTCAACAGCAAGTAGTTCGCCTTCCGTAATGCTCGCACATACACTGACAATGCGCTAACGCACGTTGTTAGGCGTTGTCGGTGGATCAGGATAGCACATATCCTTCAACTTTCCTCACAGAAAGAAATCCGGGGACGTCAGATCCGGTGAACGTGCGGGCCTTGGTATGGTGCTTCGACGGCCAATCCACCTGTCATGAAATATGCTATTCAATACCGCTTCAACCGCACGCGCGCTATGTGCCGGACATCCATCATGTTGGAAGTACATCGCCATTCTCTCATGCAGTGAAACATCTTGTAGCAACATCGGTAGAACATTGCGTAGGAAATCAGTATACATTGCACCATTTAGATTTCCATCGATAAAATGGGGGCCAATTATCCTTCCTCTCATAATGCCGCACCATACATTAACCCGCCAAGGTCGCTGATGTTCCACTTGTCGCAGCCATCGTGGATTTTCCGTTGACGAATAGTGCATATTATGCCGGTTTACGTCACCGCTGTTGGGGAGTGACGCTTCGTCGCTAAATAGAACGCGTGCAGAAATTCTGTCATCGTCCCGTAATTTCTCTTGTGCCCAGTGACAGAACTGTACACGACGTTCAGAGTGCAATTCCTGGTGCATAGAAATATGGTACAGGTGCAATCCATGTTGATGTAGCATTCTCAACACCGACGTTTTTGAGATTCCCGATTCTCGCGCAATTTGTCTGATACTGATGTGCGGATTAGCCGCGACAGCAGCTAAAACACCTACTTGGGCATCATCATTTGTTGCAGGTCGTGGTTGACGTTTCACATGTGGCTGAACACTTACTGTTTCCTTAAATAACGTAACTAACCGGCGAACGGTCCGGACACTTGGATGATGTCGTCCAGGATACCGAGCAGCATACATAGCACACGTCCGTTGGGCATTTCGATCACAATAACTATACATCAACACGATATCGACTTTTTCCGCAATTGGTAAACGGTCCATTTATACACGGGTAATGTATCACGAAGCAAATACCGTCCGCACTGACGAAATGCTACGTGATACTACGTACTTATACGTTTGTGACTGTTACAGCGCCATCTATCACAAAGCGAAAAAAGTGGTCCAACTAAAACATTCATATTTCTTTACGTACTACACGAATATGTAATAAAAACGGGGGTTCCTATTAAAAAAAACGCAGTTGATATCCGTTTGACCTATGGCAGCGCCATTTAGCAGGCCAAGCACAGCACCATCTGGTTTCCCCCCTCAAACTAGACAAGTTTCGTTCTTTGCAGTTTTTTCGTTTGACGCTTATTTCGTGAGATATTTGGCCCGGTCACGATCAATGGACTACCCTGTATATGAAACTTTGTTGATATTTCCATCTCATAACGAGTATTAAATAATTAAATTATCGTTCCATTCAGAACTGTTGCCCGTCGTCAACATTAGGACTGTATGAAGTATGACCATCATGCGAACAAATACATTCTTGTACTGTAGGAATGCATGCTTTCGCGGCGATATCCGCTAATAAAACATTCTCGGCTTTCAAGCCGCGTCAAGTGGTTTACTGCCCACGAGCTTTCGGCAGAGATCTCCTCTGCCATTGTCAAGTGGATTACTGTCGTGTGGTTGTCACTGCCGTGCTCATATAGCCGCTCCGTCACTCGTGACGTCACTGGTGCTCGGCCCCGCACCATATATGGTAATGTTTTGGCCGCGCGACCGTCGGGCCCGCTTCAACACCCTCAACACGGGATCCCACGCTGTACTCAGCTGCAGTCCACCGTCTCTATTGAATGTGTTGTCAGAAATTCTAATTTCTACGGCCTCGTTTATCACGCTATTCCAGAAGCCATTAGTCCGTTTAATAACAGATGTCTCGTAAACCATAGAACGTGGGCGGTCTTGGTGCCTTGGGGAGGAGGTTCTGCCGAAGGTGCATAAGAAGGACACGCCGTTGAGGCCTATAGTGAGTACCTTTGGATCGCCAACCTATAAACTTGTTAAACATCTGACCAGACTCCTCTCTATGCACGTTGGACACTGTGGACATCATATAAAGAATACGGCGGACTTCATCAAACGGATTAAAGGTCTGCGACTTGCTGAAGGGGATATTATGGTTAGCTTGGAAGTGGTTTCTTTATTCACGTGTGTCCCCATCACAGACTCTATTGAGTAGCTGTCTCAGCTCTTTGACGACCCCATCGTGGATTTATTTAAGCACACTCTGACGTCATCATATTTCTTACATGATGGAGAATATTTTAACCAAACTGACGGCGTGGCGATGGGAAGTCCATTAGCTCCAGTAGAAGCTAACCTTTTTATGGAGCACTTCGAAGACATCGCCTTGGACACGGCTCCTGCAAAGCCGAGCTGTTTTTATCGTTACGTCGACAGTACCTTCGTCATTTGGTCACATGGACAAGAAAAGTTAGAGGAGTTCCTGGAGCACCTCAGCAGCATCCACGACCACATCAGCTTCACAATGGAAGTAGAGAAGGAGGGTTCCCTGCCGTTCTTGGACGTGCTTGTCCGCCGTAAACACAACGGGCCTCTGGGTCATAGCATTTACCGCGAGCCCACCCACACGGATCGGTATCTGCACGCCACCAGCTTCCATCACCCAGCACAGAAACAGTCAGTTCTTAGGACCTTAGTACATCGAGCTGAAACCGTCTCAGATGCTGAAAACGTACCGAGAGAATTGAGCCACTTACGCAAAGTTTTTAAGGAAAACGGTTACAACAACAAACCGATGTCACAAGCAGTGTCTTCCAAGCCTCAAAGGAAGAAGACCTCTGAAGAAGGCAACAAGCAGGTTGCATTCTTACCGTTTTGTGGTTCGACAACAGGGAAGATTAGTCAGCTCCTGAAGCTGCATAAAACAGACACAATCTTCAGGCCTCCGGCAAAGATCCGACAACTAATGAAATCTGTGAAATACGTTGTAGGCCTCAGAACTCCAGGGATTTACGAGATACCGTGTGAATGTGGGCAGTTCTATTTCTGCCAGACTGTTCGCACTATTGAACAGCGCCGCATAGAACATGAAAGGTGTTACCGTCTGTGCTATCCCGAAAAGTCAGCTGTAGCAGCTGACACCGAATTGCATTCGATGAGACGTCTATTATTAAACGGACTAATGGCTTCTGGGATAGATTGATAAACGAGGCCATAGAGATTAGAGTTTCTTACAGTACCTTCAATAGAGACGGTGGATTGAAGCTGAGTACAGCGTGGGATCGCTTGGCCAAAACATTACGATATGCCAGCTGGAGTGGCCGTGCGGTTCTAGGCGCTACAGTCTGGAACCGAGCGACCGCTACGGTCGCAGGTTCGAATCCTGCCTCGGGCATGGATGTGTGTGATGTCCTTAGGTTAGTTAGGTTTAATTAGTTCTAAGTTCTAGGCGACTGATGACCTCAGAAGTTAAGTCGCATAGTGCTCAGAGCCAGCCATTACCATATATGGTGCAGGACCGAGCACCAGTGACGTCACAAGCGACGTCACGAGCGAGGGCGCGGCTATATAAGCACGGCACTGACAACCACACGACAGTCATCCACTTGCCAATGGCAGAGGAGATCTCTGCTGAAAGCTCCTGGGCAGTAAACCACTTGACGCGGCTTGAAACCCGAGAATGTTTTATTGACGTTCTTGTACTAGCTGACAAACTTGCCACTGCGCAGGTATTTATTTTGCCAATTTTCTATTAAAAACTAAAACCAAAAATGGACTGTTTTAGCAGTGTACTATCGAAAAAATTTCATTTCCATGCATTCGTGAAAACACCTTTGAAATTATGAAAAAGATTCTGTACGCTGGGGGAAGCTGCTTCGAGTGTCTACAACACGATTCTGTAAACATCTGTATGACGACACCTCTTCATACCTCTATAGACAGCCACAGCCATATGTGCTTTGCAGATGAAAGCTGTCAAAAGTGCTCTCAGGTGTCAGGGTCTTCCTTCAGTTGACTTGACTGTAGGAGTGTCTTGGTAGTAAAGACTAAATGTATTAAGACTTCATTCACTTACTATGTTCAACGGCATATGTGGATTCTGACTGCAAAATGTGTTGCGAATAGAGTTAGAAGCAACCAAGTAATGAATTTAAAAATTAGGCACGAAGTGGCAGCTTCTCACGCGTTTTACTCTTTATGACGTCATATATCGTGAACTATACGAGTATGTAGTACAATGATATAATTTTGCGGTTACATTCAGTGCAATATGTGGACGCTGCCCGCAAAATGTTTCGCGAATACAATTAGTAATAAGGAAGCAATAAATTGTAACATCGTGCCTCATGCCGTACTTTGCCTGCTTGAACAGCTGAAAAGTAGTAAGCGATAAACGTCTTTCCTTTAATCATTTTGTAAGGGTTGTCAGCGAGACAAACTTTCCTAAGGGTTTGAAATTACGTGTAAAGTTTGTTGCAAGTCGCTAAGTGCTCTCATTCTCAACTACTGGTCAATCAAATCGGGGAATTCACGTGTCGCGGGCTACGCTTCTTTGTCATCCCCACCCCTTTGGTGAGTATGTGGTTCTGACCCCACAACGGGAATTGTCTGACTGTACATGTGTACCAAGTTTGGTTGAAATCGGTCGAGTGGTTTAGGAGGAGATCTGGAACACACACACACACACACACGCGCACACACACACACACACACACACACACACACACACACACACACGTGTGTGTGTGTGTGTGTGTGTGTGTGTGTGTGTTTGTATGTGTCTGTGTGTGTGCGTGTGTGTGTGTGTGTGTGTGTGTGTGTGTGTGTGCATGTGTGTGTGTGTGTGTGCGTGTGTGTGTGTGTGTGTTCCAGATCTCCTCCTAAACCATATATATATATGTGTGTTTGTGTGTGTGTGTGTGTGTGTGTGTGTGTGTGTGTGTGTGTGTGTGCATGTGTGTGTGTGTTCCAATTTTAAGTTGACAGACCATAATAACTCGAAAAATAAACTTCACACGAAAAAATGTGTAGAATCCAAAGTTGATTGTCTTCAAGGGGGACATCTGCTAGTACTAAAATCAGCCCGCCACCCCACCCCCTAGGGGTGGGGCGGGAGGCAATTTTAAAATTTCAAATGGGAATCTGCGGAAAAAATTGATATTGTGGTCAAAATTTGTAAAACTCTAATTCCTCTCTCTAAAACCTCACACTATGGAGAGAGAGGGAGAGTTTTAGCGGATCAAAATTTACGAAGTAAATAAGTACTTTTTATTTATCCGTAACCATTTTCCAGGCAAAAATGAGAACATGGATTTTCTTGAATTACAGCGCCAACTGCCGAGAATTAAAACAAATGTTTAAGGCAAAATGTACATAGTTTCTTGTGTAGAATCTGATTCTGCACTAAAAAATGGGGGTTCCCATTTGAAATTTTAAAGCTGCCTCCCGCCCCACCCACAGGGGGTGGGTGGTGGGCTAATTTTAGCACCAGCAGATGTCCCCCTCGAAAACAATTAACTTTGTATTCGACACAGTTTTTCATGTGAAGCTTATTTTTCGAGTTATTCTGGTTTGTCGACTTAAAATTTACAGCCTCTAAATGTCGTATTCAGAAATTTCTTGCTATGCCATAAGCTCATGCCATGAGCTCACGAAATTTGCTGGGTGGAGACAGATATGAATGTACACGTCTTTCCACTGTATCCGACGCATCCTCTGTGGCTGATAAAGTAGAGGACCGAGTAGGCCAGTCAATGATCTATACATTTCTCAAGGCTTTTATTGTGTGACTACACTGTAGTATCTTGAAATACCATGCTGGAACATGTCATGTGGTACTTCCGTCATGGGTATTGCAACATGGTTTATAAGTCTCGCTATATGCTGGTGAGTATTCTGCCTCCCTTCTTCAACTACTGGACCAGCTTTGCTAGCATGCAGTTCGAGAGGTGTGGGTCTCGACTATCGCTGATGCCTGTAACTTTTCACGAGGTCTTCTATGGACACATTGGCTTCGGCCTGACCCCCACAGGCGGATGCGAGACTCATCACTGAACATCACAAAATGCCACTCAATATCCCACCTGACTTTTCCTGTAACCTCTTCCAGTATTTCAGCTATTGTCATCCGTGTGTTCGTATTAGCCAGTCGAAGGATCCTATGATCTTCCCGTAATGTAGTCCTTCTGGGGGAAACAGTACCTGCTCTTCTTGCCAGACTCTTGTCCCGAGTCCATCACGTCACCACGCGTTCTGCAGTTGTTGATTGCTCTATGGCCAACTGTCTGGCCGACCTGTCGCTACAACGCTACGAGTTGTATCACATCATGGTTCCACCTTCCTCAAAATAGGAAAAATAACGATAAGCGATTAGCTGAGCGTGCATTTCCCCTGAGCACAACATTTCTCGTGGACATGGAATTACTGGAGGATGAGTTTGATATCATTTGAATAAGGCGATCTACATCTACATCTACGTCCATACTCCGCAAGCCACCTGACGGTGTGTGGCGGAGGGTACCTTCAGTACCTCTATCGGTTCTCCCTTCTATTCCAGTCTCGTATTGTTCGTGGAAAGAAGGATTGTCGGTATGCCTCTGTGTGGGCTCTAATCTCTCTGATTTTATCCTCATGGTCTCTTCGCGAGATATACGTAGGAGGGAGCAATATCCTGCTTGACTCTTCGGTGAAGGTATGTTCTCGAAACTTCAATAAAAGCCCGTACCGAGCTACCGAGCGTCTCTCCTGCAGAGTCTTCCACTGGAGTTTATCTATCATCTCCGTAACGCTTTCGCGATTACTAAATGATCCTGTAACGAAGCGCGCTGCTCTCCGTTGGATCTTCTCTATCTCTTCTATCAACCCTATCTGGTACGGATCCCACACTGCTGAGCAGTATTCGAGCAGTGGGCGAACAAGCGTACTGTAACCTACTTCCTTTGTTTTCTGATTGCATTTCCTTAGGATTCTTCCAATGAATCTCAGTCTGGCATCTGCTTTACCGACGATCAACATTATATGATGATTCCATTTTAAATCACTCCTAATGTGTACTCCCAGATAATTTATGGTATTAACTGCTTCCAGTTGCTGACCTGCTATTTTGTAGCTAAATGATAAAGGATCTATCTTTCTGTATATTCGCAGCACATTACACTTGTCTACATTGAGATTCAATTGCCATTCCCTGCACCATGCGTCAATTCGCTGCAGATCCTACTGCATTTCAATACAATTTCCCATTGTTACAACCTCTCGGTACACCACAGCATCATCTGCAAAAAGCCTCAGTGAACTTCCGATGTCATCCACCAGGTCATTTATGTATATTGTGAATAGCAACGGTCCTATGACACTCCCCTGCGGCACACCTGAAATCCCTCTTACTTCGGAAGACTTCTCTCCATTGAGAATAACATGCTGCGTCCTGTTATCTAGGAACTCCTCAATCCAATCACACAATTGGTCTGATAGTCCATATACTCTTACTTTGTTCATTAAACGACTGTGGGGAACTGTATCGAACGCCTTGCGGAAGTCAAGAAACACGGCATCTACCTGTGAACCCGTGTCTATGGCCCTCTGAGTCTCGTGGACGAATAGCGCGAGCTGGGTTTCACATGACCGTCTTTTTCGAAACCCATGCTGATACCTACAGAGTAGATTTCTAGTCTCCAGAAAAGTCATTATACTCGAACACAATACGTGTTCCAAAATTCTGCAACTGATCGACGTTAGAGATATAGGTCTATAGTTCTGCACATCTGTTCGACGTCCCTTCTTGAAAACGGGGATGACCTGTGCCCTTTTCCAATCCTTTGGAACGCTACGCTCTTCTAGAGACCTACGGTACACCGCTGCAAGAAGGGGGGCAAGTTCCTTCGCGTACTCTGTGTAAAATTGAACTGGTATCCCATCAGGTCCAGAGGCCTTTCCTCTTTTGAGCGATTTTAATTGTTTCTCTATCCCTCTGTCGTCTATTTCGTGTAACACTTTGCATTTCCGTCAGTCCATCCACCCACATTACAAAAATTGATGTATGTATGTACACTGGTGTCCAAAATTAAAGCAAAAAACGAAAGTTTTGCAAGGTTGTGTTTATATCGACACAAAACAGTATACACAGGTGATAGTTAAGTAAAAACAACGTGAAGAATACAGAACCTAAACAACTGCAACATGCATAGCGGTAGAAAATATTTTCTTCATTTTTTGCAACTTAACGAATTTCCACACACTTTCTGACAACTGGTTAATGTGCTCAGTATGGGGCGTGAACACCTCTCACAGCAATACAGGCATGACAACGGTAGGGCATGCTGTGAGTGATGTTATCAATCTCATGTTGAGGCAATAACGCCCATTCCTCCTGCAGAGCGGCTCGCAAGTCCTAGAGAGTGGTCGGTGGAAACTGACGTGATGCAACCCGTATCCCCGTGCATCCTGAACATGGTCTATAGGATTGAGACCAGGAGATCGAGCAGCCCACGCCATGCGTGCAATACCTTCCGTTTCCAAAAAAACATCAACTGTCTGCTCTACGAGCTCGAGCATTATCGTCCACCGATACGAAATTTGGGCCTACAGTACTTCGCAACAACCACACATGAAGTCCCAAGGTACCGTCATGGTACGTGACAGCAGTTAAACATTGCCGGTTCACCCTTACAATTTTGTCAATTTTGTGTGCGTAACATTATTCCTGCTCACACCATTAGGGATCCTTCACGATATCGGTCTTTTTCTTCTATGTTTGGGTCCAGAAATCGAGTTCACGTTCCCTCCAGATGCGAATCCGTCGAGAATCACTCTCCAGATCAAATCGGAATTCTTCTGTGAAAGGAACATTGTCCCACTGTTCGACCGTCAGGGTGGCATACGTACAACTCCACTCTAGACATTCCCTACTGTGAAGACGCGCCAAAGGTACACATACAGCAGATCTCCAACAATAAAAGCCACTCTTCCGAAGCCTTCTGTACACCGTCTGCCTCGACACAACATGTCCAGTAGATGCTGCGGGATCAGATGCCAGTTGCCATGCACTACTACGGCGGTACCGTCGTCCCCTTACAACCAAATAACGGTCCTCTCTTTCTGGTGTCACAAATGGTCGGCCCTGCCCTGGTCTTCGGGATACAATTTCGGTCTGTATAAACTGTCGTGACATCCGAGAAACGACAGAACAGTTCACATTAAGCCATCGGACGACATCAGTTTGAGACTGTCCTGTTTCTATTCTTCCTATGGCCTTCCACCGCAGAGAGTCTGGTAAGCGTCTTCTCTGTGCCATACTGCACCATCTGTGACTGTGTACATATCAGTTGTGGATGAGGAACTATCCGGCAAACACTACACGGTTTGATGGATGCCCCGACGTCATCGCTGGCGTGGTTGCCCGTTGACCGGAATGCCATATTCCGTGCAGAACACGATCCTAAGGGCATCTGTCGACAGTTTGTATGATTACATCGTGAATTAGACACAGTCAGTGTTTGTTGCTTTAATTCTGGACATCGGTGGATGTATGATCTACCATCTCCTCCTATACCACTGGACCGATTTCCACTAAACTCGATACGTACCGGGTGATCAAAAAGTCAGTATAAATTTGAAAACTGAATAAATCACTGAACAATGTAGATACAGACGTACAAATTGACACACATGCTTGGAATAACATGGGGTTTTATTAGAACAAAAAAAATACAAACGTTCAAAAAGTGTCCGACAGATGGCGCTTCATCTGATCAGAATAGCAATAATTAGCATAACAAAGTAAGACAGAGCAAAGATGATGTTCTTGACAGGAAATGCTCAATATGTCCACCATCATTCCTCAACAATAGCTGTAGTCGAGGAATAATGTTGTGAACAGCAATGTGAAGCATGTCCAGAGTTATGGTGAGGCATTGGCGTCGGATGTTGTCTTTCAGCATCCCTAGAGATGTCGGTCGATCACGATACACTTGCGACTTCAGGTAGCCCCAAAGCCAATAATCGCACGGACTGAGGTCTGGGGACCTGGGAGGCCATGCATGACGAAAGTGGCAGCTGAGCACACGATCATCACCAAACGACGCGCGCAAGAGATCTTTCACGCGTCTAGCAATATGGGGTGGTTTTTTTTTGTTCTAATAAAACCCCATGTCATTCCAAGCATGTGTGTCAATTTTTACCTCTCTATCTACATTATTCCGTGGTTTATTAAGTTTTCAAATTTATACTGACTTTTTGATCACCCGGTATATCCCTTACTGTCAGCTAACATTCTCTGTTGTGGTAAGAATAACGTGCCTATCGTAGTCCGGAACATATGGCGTCACAAACAGTTGCGTGACAAACTGTCGCACCGTGCGTGACATTTACACTTATTACATCTTTCCTACTAAATCTATTCGCATGAAATTTTGCATGCAGTATCCACACAAGCCGCTAAATGTACCTACAAAATCATATCAGATAGATCACGAGATATGATGTCACAAACACATAAAAACTGCTCCATCATACATGACGTGTAAATTTGTGATCTCTATGCTACTAGCTCTATCGCAATACATTTCGCAGACAGTGCCATGTCTGCTGCTGAATGTATCTACACAAATGTCATTGTACGGCACATAGTGCATAAGATATGGCCACGTGAATGCTCAGATACGTGAAAAAATTTCGCATCATGCATGAAGTTTTAATAAATTTCATCTTTACTACTAACACAGTACTACAGTCGAGTTAACTTAGAGAAATCCCTGATACCTCGTAGTGCTTTTGACAGCTTTCAACTGTGAAGTGCAATCGGCTGTAAGAAAAAGTAGCCGTTTGTAGAGCTCTGAAGAGGCGGTGGCATAGAGACGCTTGCAAACGCGTTGTAGGCGCACGAAGCAGCTCCGCCCAGCATTCAAATAGTGTCTCGGATCATCTCACACCGACTCTACTGCATAAGTTAAATAACCATTACATAGAATTTGTGCCGGACGTTGTGGCCGAGCGGTTCTAGGCGCTTCAGTCTGGAACTGCGCGATCGCTACGATCGCAGGTTCGAATCCTGCCTCGGGCATGGATGTGTGTGATGTCTTTATGTTAGTTAGGTTTAAGTAGTTCTAAGTTCTAGGGCACTGATGAAGTCAGATTTTAAGTCCCATAGTGCTCAGAGCCATTTTTAGAGAATTTGTATTCTGAGCACTACGTTTCTTAATTTTGATACGGTACTTATACATTTGTAGAATAGGCATATTTCTTTGTACGCCTGTTTCGTAATTTCAAAGATGCGTTTGAGAATTCAGGGAAATGATTTTTTTTCGATATCATACTATACACGCATTCCATTTTTTTGTTATCGTTCTAACAGAAAAGTGACAAAATGAATACCCGGGAAAAGTTGGGTTTGTCAACTAGTATCACTATAAAGCAATATTAAACAGCAGAAATGCATGAAACCAATAGTGCGAACGGAAGATCCATTTTCCACGAGAATTATGTGAAATACATTGTATCTGTTAAGGAAACTCTAGCATGATCTCTTCTGAGTACTGCTTCATCGTTTAGTGCCCTTACTAAACAGCCCTGAATATATACCTCGAGGTAAATCAGACATGCGCTTCTAAAAGGCGGGAACTCAATCGTCTGAAGAGATTAGGAATAAATTGGCTTCTCACTGTAAAAATGATCTTCAGTTTCCACGTCAGGAGATGGGAACTGTTCGTAGGTAGCCTGGAAATCGATTATGACGCAACGAAAAGACACTGAAGATTATGTTTGTAGTCAGAGCCAATTTATTCCTAACCTCAGCTTATTATATGCCAGTATTCCTGCGTTCTATCAGTCTAAAAATTTTCAACACTAAGTGAATGAAACATAGAGAACCTTTAGCATGTTGGTTTTAGTTCTTCAGATGTTATAGATAGCCTACCCGGACTTGAATAAACGCATGCAATGTTCGTACAATCATGTCAAACCATCATAAAAGCCCTTATCGGTTAGAACGTTGACTTTGTAGTCAAAGCGTTGACCCTTCATGTGAATTTCTACACTGTGGCATTGTTTGATAGGTTCATATTGATAACACCATGTTTCGTCACTCATGACGATTTCTTTCCAGGAAAGAATTGCTCGGGTTTTGCGTTACTGTCAAGTCGCGACAGGCCTACTCACGGCGTTGTTTTTATTAGGGAGTCAAGAGGTGCTGGAAAAATTTTGCACACATTTTTCTCTCCTTCAAAATGTTGTGAAGAATGTCTTGGACGCTTCATTTAAATGTGTTACTCCATTGCGTTTACTGACAAAACAAAGTCGACGCACTACACTCCCACGTTCACTATTTAACATTGCCTGCTCACAACTGACTGGTCGAGTGCACATTCGTTGTTTACAGTTGTTAGTTCCAGCATCCACCACATTTAGTGCGCTCACGTCACTTATACAATAGGAAAAAGATTAGTCTGGGAATTTCTTTTGTGGAGGGTGTATATACCACGCCAGGAGATAGGAACTCTTCACAGGTGCGTCTGATGGTTGTGCTGGTAGATCCGTTATCGATCTGTCACGATACTATAAAAAGAAACTGAAGATAATTTTTGCAGTGAGAGGCAATTTTTTTTTTCTAATCTGAACTTATCATACCACAGCGTTCCTCCATTCTGTCACAATGTAAAGTTTAGACATAACAGTAATTCTACTTCCTTCATCGCATATCTCTCGCATTAATTTTGAAAATAAGATAACTAGGCTGCGTATGGGATTTTCGTTTCAGACAAGAACACAACTGAACAAAAATGTGCTGATACTAATGTGAAGTGCTTATCGCAGTGTACCAAGACTAGGTATTATGCATAAATCAGGAGACGTGTATGTGAAGTGTTCTGTAGATTCAGGACTTCAGGTAAATAGTATCTTTCTTGTCATGTTATCGGCTGGACTCTCTTATGGTTATTGTATGTTGCACGATAGTACAACATAGTCAGCAGCGGCACCCTTGCGTCTAAAGTCCACTGTAGCAGAAAGGCAAATCTAGCTACTTGAGAAGCCAGAGAGAAAAAGTGGGCTAAACAATAATCGTCACAAATTAGCATCGCCTGGACGATAATCTTGTGAGGGTACCGAAAACAAATACAACCCTACTAGCAAATAATTAACGACGGCAGATTTTAGGCCGGCCAGTGTGGCCGAGCGGTTCTAGGAGCTTCAGTCTGGAACCGCGCGACCGCTACGGTCGCAGGTTCGAATCCTGCCTCGGGCATGGACGTGTGTGATGTCCTTAGGTCAGTTAGGTTTAAGTAGTTCTATGTTCTAGGGGATTGATGATCTCAGATGTTAAGTCCCATAGTGCTCAGCGCCATTTGAACCATTTTTGGGCAGATTTTATAATATCAGGGTGAGAATATTTCACACACTTTCCCATCGTAAACCACGGACGATACACGTCGTCATACACTATGTGCTCAAAAGTATCCGGACACCTGGCTCAAAATTACTTACAAGTTCGTGGCGCCTTCCATCGGTAATGCTGGAATTCAATATGGTGTTGGCCCACCCTTAGCCTTGATGACAGCTTCCGCTCTCATAGGCATATATTCAGTCAGGTGCTGGAAGGTTTCTTGGGGAATGGCAGCCCATTCTTCTCGGAGTGCTGCACTGAAGAGAGGTATCGATGTCGGCACGAAGTTGGCGTTTCAAAACATCCCAAAGGTGTTCGATAGGATTCAGGTCAAGACTCTGTGCAGGCCAGTCCATTACAGGGATGTTATTGTCATGTAAACACTCCGCTGCAGGCCGTGCATTATGAACAGGTGCTCGATCGTGTTGAAAGATGCAATCGCCATTCCCGAACTGATCATCAATAGTGGGAAGCAAGTAGATGCTTAAAACATAATATTAGGTCTGTGCTGTGATAGTGCCACGCAAAACAAAAAGGAGTGCAAGCCACCTCCAAGAAAAACACGACCACACCATAACACCACCGCCTCCGAATTTTACTGTTAGCACTACACACGCTGGCAGATGACGTTCACCGGGCATTCGCCATACCCAGACCCTGCTATCGGATAACGTTTTCCACTGTTCAATCGTCCAATATTTACGCTCCTTACTCCAAGTGAGGTGTCGTTCGGCATTTATCGGCGTAATGTGTACCTTATGAGCAGCCACTCGACCACGAAATCAAAGTTTTTTCACCTCCTCTCTAACTGTCATAGTATTTGCAGTGGGTCCTGATGTTGTTTGGAATTCCTGTGTAACCGTCTGGATATGTGTATGTCTATTACCCATTACAACCTTCTTCAACTGTCGGTGGTCTCTGTCAGCCAACAGACGAGGTCGGTCTGTACGCTTTTGTGCTGTACGTGTCCCTTCACGTTTCCACATCACTACCACATCGGAAACAGTGGACCTAGGGATGTTTAGGAGCGTGGAAATCTCGCGTACAGACGTATGACACAAGTGATACCGAATCACCTGACCACGTTCGAAGTCCGTGAGTTCCGCGTAGCGCCCCATTCTTCTCTCTCACGATGTACACTCCTGGAAATGGAAAAAAGAACACATTGACACCGGTGTGTCAGACCCACCATACTTGCTCCGGACACTGCGAGAGGGCTGTACAAGCAATGATCACACGCACGGCACAGCGGACACACCAGGAACCGCGGTGTTGGCCGTCGAATGGCGCTAGCTGCGCAGCATTTGTGCACCGCCGCCGTCAGTGTCAGCCAGTTTGCCGTGGCATACGGAGCTCCATCGCAGTCTTTAACACTGGTAGCATGCCGCGACAGCGTGGACGTGAACCGTATGTGCAGTTGACGGACTTTGAGCGAGGGCGTATAGCGGGCATGCGGGAGGCCGGGTGGACGTACCGCCGAATTGCTCAACACGTGGGGCGTGAGGTCTCCACAGTACATCGATGTTGTCGCCAGTGGTCGGCGGAAGGTGCACGTGCCCGTCGACCTGGGACCGGACCGCAGCGACGCACGGATGCACGCCAAGACCGTAGGATCCTACGCAGTGCCGTAGGGGACCGCACCGCCACTTCCCAGCAAATTACGGACACTGTTGCTCCTGGGGTATCGGCGAGGACCATTCGCAACCGTCTCCATGAAGCTGGGCTACGGTCACGCGCACCGTTAGGCCGTCTTCCGCTCACGCCCCAACATCGTGCAGCCCGCCTCCAGTGGTGTCGCGACAGGCGTGAATGGAGGGACGAATGGAGACGTGTCGTCTTCAGCGATGAGAGTCGCTTCTGCCTTGGTGCCAATGATGGTCGTATGCGTGTTTGGCGCCGTGCAGGTGAGCGCCACAATCAGGACTGCATACGACCGAGGCACACAGGGCCAACACCCGGCATCATGGTGTGGGGAGCGATCTCCTACACTGGCCGTACACCATTGGTGATCGTCGAGGGGACACTGAATAGTGCACGGTACATCCAAACCGTCATCGAACCCATCGTTCTACCATTCCTAGACCGGCAAGGGAACTTGCTGTTCCAACAGGACAATGCACGTCCGCATGTATCCCGTGCCACCCAACGTGCTCTAGAAGGTGTAAGTCAACTACCCTGGCCAGCAAGATCTCCGGATCTGTCCCCCATTGAGCATGTTTGGGACTGGATGAAGCGTCGTCTCACGCGGTCTGCACGTCCAGCACGAACGCTGGTCCAACTGAGGCGCCAGGTGGAAATGGCATGGCAAGCCGTTCCACAGGACTACATCCAGCATCTCTACGATCGTCTCCATGGGAGAATAGCAGCCTGCATTGCTGCGAAAGGTGGATATACACTGTACTAGTGCCGACATTGTGCATGCTCTGTTGCCTGTGTCTATGTGCCTGTGGTTCTGTCAGTGTGATCATGTGATGTATCTGACCCCACGAATGTGTCAATAAAGTTTCCCCTTCCTGGGACAATGAATTCACGGTGTTCTTATTTCAATTTCCAGGAGTGTATAATGATTACTGAGGTTCCTGATATGGAGTACCTGGCAGTAGGTGGCAGCACAATGCACCTAATATGAAAAACGTATGTTTTTGTGGATGTCCGGATACTTTTGATCACAGTGTATGTGCAGAATGATACACCGGCACAGACTTCCAACACATTTAGAAAAAAAAAAGCTCGCCGTGTTTAAGAGGCTACTTGAGGAGATGAGTAAGTACCTCTTATCCGCTGTGTTGGAAGTAAGCGTAACAGCGTCACACTTATTGATCTTCTCCTTTCTTTCCACCATATCGGCTTCTACCACTTCGTTCCACCACCAGGATTAAGGTAGCATTGCTATGACGGCTTCTACCACTTCGTTCCACCACCAGGATTAAGGTAGCATTGCTATGAAAACTTTTGCAGAGTGTACATGGCACGTGTATCGTGTTAATCGAGAATAACAGGTTTATAATAGCTGCGCATGTGTACAAATCGCCTCGTGCAGGCACTGGTTTTTCGCCAACAGATACAAAAACATTTTTACAGGTTTCGGGCAGGTAGTGATCATCATCGCAGTACCTACAGATGAAAAAGACGAGGCAACAAGACTCATTGTAGTTTGTAGATTATTGTAATTCTATTAGGGTTCTAGTCCTTTCGTTATTATTTATAGGTAGTGTGATGATGATCAGTGGCTGGTCGAACCCACCAATTCTATTTTAAAATATTTCTATGACAGCTGTCGCAATAAAATAAAAGATAATCAGTCAATCACCTGTTCTCCGTTGACATTGCGTAATTTTTTTTCTAAATTGTTTGTCACGACAGGCGATACTAGATATTGTCTGAAACTAAAACTAAGTCAGTTAAGACCTGTGTAAAGTTCGAAATAATCCCTATTACCACAAAAATAAACATCGAGAATTGTCCTACGGCAGTTGAAAAGATAAGAGAAACGAACGTGAACTGCGGTGAGTTGAAGCGTTGTTTTAAGAATCACATAAAACGCAGTAACTAACTAAAAAAACAATGAAAGGAAATTTTGGGTATTGTCAAGAAGTCCCAAATAAACAAGCGCCCTGAGTTACAAGTTATTGAAACTTCTGGAACATTTATTTAACATTTTTAAATAGTGACTAGCAGAAGTTTTTGAGTAAGGGACTACAATACAAAATCAAGAGAAACCTACATACTGACACTGTCAAACATTCTATAGCAGAAATTAAAGCGAAAAGTGAAATAGCGAAACTGAGCAATTGTGAACAATTTACTGTAACATCCGTACGGAGAAAAGTGTTATAAGTGACGTGCACATTATCACAAAAAAAAGTCTCGAAAATAGGATAATCCAGAAGCCAAATAAGAAAATGTATTAGTAGAGGAAAGAGGTATTAGTGATGAAGGTCGACAAAGGCGACACACCTGTTCTGACCCTCGATAAAGACTGCATACGAGCCACTGTTGTCTGTATTTACGTTGACAACGCAACTGAAACCTTACGTGAGCACTTGCAGCAGGTACATTTAGGTATAATTTTATTATTGTTTTATCATTACGTAAATACTTACTAGGAAGGTTTTTTAGATTGTGTAATGATTTGTGCCCCGCCTCTTTTTTACCTGTAAATAGTCTTGTGATGGTCATTGGCTGTTGGAAACGGGTGATTACATTAAAAAGAAAAAGCCTCAGTCTATTGTCTGCACCTATGAGCCGCGGATGAATGGAAGCGGTGGCGGTCTCGAGAACGCCAGCTCCCGTCAGCAACTGTCACGTGTTGAGTTCTCCTGCTATTTGAACCGTATACATAGAAGTAAGAACATGTGCACAGTTATGCTTAGCACTTACTAATTATCAAAGCAATCACAGCCTAGGAATTTAGGTGTGTAAGCGGAAATATGCACCGAATATCAGCCAGTATTTTTCAGGACAGTTCTTGAAAACTGCAAAGTGGGAAATATTTCTCTCGTGACATAAAATTAAGCTTATAATTCTCCTACAGAGCCAACATTCTCATTTTGTGCTTTTGAAAGATGGCTGGAATTCACCACAGCAGCTTCGATTTTGTTAGACTAACAAGTAACGCCTTGATTGCGAGGTCGGAAGTACAATTCTTAGTAACGCTCGTTTGAAAGTGTTGTGTTAACAATTATTAGTTGTTAATGACTCACCACGTGTCCCGGTGGTCCAAAGATCAACCTATGGGATGTATATATTGCACATCACAAAATGGTTATCGTCGACCGTCAGGAAATGGCTCAAATGGCTCTGAGCACTATGGGACTCAACTGCTGAGGTCATTAGTCCCCTAGATCTTAGAATTAGTTAAACCTAACTAACCTAAGGACATCACAAACATCCATGCCCGAGGCAGGATTCGAACCTGCGACCGTAGCGGTCTTGCGGTTCCAGACTGCAGCGCCTTTAACCGCACGGCCACTTCAGCCGGCCCGTCAGGAAATGTTCGAAACAAACTACTAACTTGCACCATGAACAGCGAATGAAAAATGGTGCGCCACACTAATGACTAAGGTTTACCCATCAAGACCGAGGTCGATCTCCTTGGCAGTTACAAACAGTGCAGGACGTTTAGCTAGGTATTCACTCTCAAAAAGTACATATGGAATCATGTTGGTGTGACAGGGTGACGAGAAGTGAAGGAATGTGATGTTATGCCACGGAATGTGAAACAGTCGGTCGAGGAGCTTGTCGTGAACTGGCTATCCTTTGCGGCGTAGCTGCAAGTAGTGCTTCAAATGGTTCAAATGGCTCTGAGCACTGTGGGACTTAACATCTAAGGTTATCACTTCCCTATTAGAACTACTTAAACCTAACCAACCTAAGAACATCACACACATCCATGCCCGAGGCAGGATTCGAACCTGCGACTGCAGGTAGTGCGATAACATCTTTTATAGGCACGAAAAAAGGAAATACCCAGAGGCTGAATTTGTGCAGTGGTTTCAGTTGGTATGACTGCAATGTCACACATTTGTCAGGAGGAATAGCTTGCTCGAAAGGAGTGTGATTTTTATGCGCAGACTAGGAACCAAACCAAAAAAAGGTATTTTGAACAGCTATTGCTAAAAGCAGTGGTCATACCATAACTGAAGTTCTCTTAAGTCCATTTCTCCACTCTTGTTTGCTGTGACGTAAAAACTTCCTACGACCCTCGCAAGATCACGCACACGAGAAAGAATCGTACGGGGCAGCTCAGTAAATAACTTTAGAGCCAATTTAACATCCACATTAACAATCAGCATAATTGTGTAGGAATGCGTTAAGGCATTGATGTTAGTTGACCTTGATACCACTCTATTACAGCCTCTAATTTCCAGGTTTCCTCTCATAGGCATTTCCTCTTTAAATCCCGTTTGGTCGAAGTTTAAAACAAATTCCTTACTGAACATAGAGAGAGGTGGCGCAATGGTTAGCAAACTGGACTCGCATTCGGGTGGACGACGATTCAAACTCGCGCCCGGCCATCTTGATTTAGGTGTTCCGCGTTTTCCCTAAATCGCTTCAGGGAAATGCCGGAGTGATTCCTTTGAAAGGGCACCGCCGACTTCCTTTCCCACCCTTCCCTAATCCTATGGTACCGATAACCTCGCTGTTCGGTCCCCTCCCCTAGCCAACCAATCAACCTTACTGAGGTTCATCTCACTATAAATTTTCGGACCGATTCCGCAGTTTGCGGTGCATCGCCAAGTTGATATTTCGTTTGAAATTTCGTATCCTACGTCTTCAAATTTGCAGCACTGTTTGAAATTATCCAACCATCCTCTGCTTCCCTTGAAATCACTGTAATCCCTGTCGCACGCAATTTGATGTAAGTAACGTAGTAGGTCACTATCACGCACACCCTGTAAACTGTATCTGCTTGAAACGAGCAAACACTAGTTTTTATAATGAGTGCGCCTTGTCCATCCTTGAGTATCCGTAGTCTTTCTTATGCACTACAAGGTCATACTGCTACGGACTTCGCCGGCCGCGGTGGTCTAGCGGTTCTGGCGCTGCAGTCCGGAACCGCGGGACTGCTACGGTCGCAGGTTCGAATCCTGCCTCGGGCATGGGTGTGTGTGATGTCCTTAGGTTAGTTAGGTTTAAGTAGTTCTAAGTTCTAGGGGACTTATGACCTAAGATGTTGAGTCCCATAGTGCTCCGAGCCATTTTTGTGCTACGGACTTCCTCGAAATCTGTTCATAATTGTTTTCTTTTACTGTGCTGCGGATGATCTTCCACGTTCGTAATTATGTTTAGTACCCAGTCCTTGGACAACGACTGTCTTTTACAGCATTTCAAGGAGGGCGGGATTTGTGACTCCCTGTCCGTCAAGGATGATGAACAACATAGCTCGACACCTGTTTCAGCATCAGTTTCATTTGTTAAGCACGTATCGTCATCATTGTACTCCTCATGCACATTGTCAGCACAGTCGAGCATATACGACACCACATCTGAGTCATCTTGCACAAACGCTAATAATTCATCTATCACTTCTTTCTCACTCTGCGCAATTCCTAGGGTTCCTTTCTGACGAAATATCAAATCCGCCAGCTGTTTTAGATGCACTCCAATGTTTGCTTTGTACATCAGTAGCATGGCCCTGCTTTGCATCAACACTACTAGCACTGCAGCACTGTTGTGAGTTACTCGTCGACTAAGCAGTTCAACAACGTTCCGTAGCCTCATGCTGTATGCTCACTGTTGGATACATCCAGTCCCGCCCCCTGTTGCCATTAGCAGCCAACATTGGGGTTGTATGGTAGACAATATGTTGGGCGTGGAATGCCGTAAACATCATTGCCTTTTGCGAGCTTGCGCTCAAGGAGTGCCATCTAAGGAAAGTTCTCGTTGAACATTCTTCTTCTTCTTCTTTTTGATTCATATAGGTTAACGAAAGTCTACGACATTCAATTATAATGTTTGGAATAGGTTTTTATATTCGTCCAGTAGTTATGCATCCTCTGGCTATGTTTTTCCTTTCATTACTTCGAGCAGAAGGTGGCTCTCGCCTTTGTTTGTGCTTCGTCTTGGGACTTCTCTTGCTTGAGCATTTACCTGAGTGATGTCCGGTCTTTTAAGTCTCATCTGTACTTCCGAGTTGCAGCAATTTTATTGCTTCCATTAACTATGGTGACTTGTTCATCCTCTTTTGACAGTATTGCGAGAAACTGGCTGGTCAACATGCAAGGATGCATCATGTAGATATGTCCATAGATGGCTGGACGTTTCTTCCTGACCACATCCGTGATTTTTTTCACAGTATTTTCATCGTATTTGTTACTTGCCTTGAATGATCCCAGAGTCTATAAAATTTTCATGCTCTCCTGGATTTGAAGTTTGTTTGAGAGAATTTGCCTGCTGAGTTCTCTGGAGAATATACCGCTATAGAGCGCTTAATTTTTGTGTTACAGGAGAGACACATTTGTCATAGATTCTCTTGATTAACTGCCGGCCGATGTGGCCGAGCGGTTCTAGGCGCTTCAGTCTGGAACCGCCCGACCGCTACGGTCGCAGGTTCGAATCCTGCCTCGGGCATGGATGTGTGTGATGTCCTTAGGTTAGTTAGGTTTAAGTAGTTCTAAGTTCTAGGGGACTGATGACCTCAGATGTTAAGTCCCATAGTGCTCAGAACCATTTTAACCATTTTTCTTGATTAACTGTTACGCCAATTCCAGCTTGTTCACACGAATAGGGTAGAAACCCCTATTCCGAACAAAACGTCAGCGATACTCAGATGGCAACAAACATAACATCTGAAGAATTACCGTAGCATAAAACCACCAGTTTGTGTAAATAATATTAACGACAAGGTTTTCGTAAATTAAGCAAAAGTGTAAGAATATCGTAAGCTCGTTTTGGGAGTCTCCCTATAGTTTAGTAGGAACTAGCATTTCCTGTGTTATCGTTACACTGCAGGGTGTGTTATAAAGTATAACGTGTTCAGGGGAAGAATCAGATGTAATGAATGTATTCTCACTAATCGTTTATTCCTTGCAAGAGAGTCGAAGAAAAATTGGCGTTTCAAACTTTTAGTATTAACTACTGCCTTGAAGCACTTTCATATAGGGTAGTAGACACTGAGGTGTCAAAACGTAATTCTGATTTTTAAGCTTCTTTTTCTTTCCGAGTCGTCAGTCTTATGACTGGTTTGATGCAGCCCGCCACGAACTCCTATCTTGTGCCAACCTTTTCATCTAAGAGTAGAACTTGCAACCTACGACCTCAGTTATTTTCTGGATGCATCCCAGTGTCTATTACAGTTTTTACCCTCTACAGTTCCCTCTAGTACCATGAAAGTTAAGCTTTGACGTCTTAACAGATGTCCTATCATCCTGTCGCTTCTTCTTGTCAGTATTCCTTTCCTCGCCGATTCTGCGGAGCACATCCTCACTTCTTACCTTATAAGTATACCAAATTTTCAACGTCCTTCTGTAGCATTACACCTCAAATGCTTCGATTCCTTTCTGTTCCAGTTTTTCCACAGTCAGTGTCTCACTGTGCTCCTTACGTACATTCTCGGAAATTTCTTCCTCAAATTAAAACCTGTGTTTGATACTAGTAGTTTTCCCTTGGCCAGGAATGTCCTTTTTGCCAGTGCTAGTCTTCTTCTTATGTCCTCCTTGCTCCTAACTTCTTCTACCTCGTGATCACCAATTTTGATGTTAAGTTTCTCGCTGTTCTCATTTCTGCTGCTTCTAATTACTTTCGTCTTTCTTCGATTTACACTCAATCCATATTCTGTACTCAGTAGACTGTTTATTCCATTCAGCAGACCCTGTAATTCTTCTTCACTTCCACTCAGGATAGCAATATCATCAACCAGTCTTACGACTGATATCCTTTCACCTTGAATTTTAATCCCGCTTTTGAACCTTTATTTTGTTTCCGTCATTCCTTCTTCGACATACAGACTGAGCATCAGGGGCGGGAGACTACATCTGTCTTACACCCTTTTTAAACTGTGCATTCGTTCTGGATATTCCACTCTTATCGTTCCCTCTTGGTTCTTGTAAATATTGCATACACCCGACATCTGTCGTTCCCTATATCGTACCCCTCTTTTTCTCAGGATATCGAACACCTTGCACCATTTTACATTGTCGAACACCAGGTCAACAAATCCTACTAACATCACTTGATTTTCCTTTAGTGTTTGTTCCATTATCAACCGCAACGTCAGAACTGCCTTTCTGGTGACTTTACCTTTCCTAAATCGAAGCTGGTAGCCATCTAACATGCAAATAATTCCTTGCACGTTATTGTGTATCCTTAATGTCCTGGAGTAATTGCAGCGGATGGCATACGACCGAGGTTGTATCTACGAACCTTTGTTGCTCTTCGTAGGAAGAGCCAGCAAAAAATGTCTAATGTTGTACGATGGCTAAAAGCGTCTTTCATCTGTTACAGAACACACTAAACTTTTATTTTCTCACCGCCGTCTCAAATACGAATAGTTGTACTGACTTCAACTTACCAGACAGTCAAAAAAGAAAGACATGTCCCTATGGCCGTTTAGCCGTTTCTTATCGCATGGAGGCCTCCAAAAGTTGCAGCATTAGAAAATTGCAGCGAAACGTAAGAAGATCTGCCGCGGATAGGCACTTGGTGCAGGGAGTGGCAACTGACTCTTAACATAAACAAATGTAATGTATTGCGAATACATAGGAGGAAGGATCCTTTATTGTATGATTATATGATAGCGGAACAAACACTGGTAGCAGTTACTTCTGTAAGATATCTGGGAGTATGCGTACAGAACGATTTTAAGTGGAATGATCACATAAAATTAATTGTTCGTAAGGCGGGTGCCAGGTTGAGATTCATTGGGACAGTCCTTAGAAAATGTAGTCCATCTATAAAGGAGGCGACTTACAAAACACTCGTTCGACCTATGCTTGAGTATTGCTCATCAGTGTGGGATCCGTACCAGGTCGGGTTGACAGAGGAGATAGAGAAGATTCAAAGAAGAGCGGTGCGTTTCGTCACAGGGTTATTTGGTAAGCGTGATAGCGTTACGGAGATGTTTAGCAAATTCAAGTGGCAGACTCTGCAAGAGAGACGCTCTGCATCGCGGTGTAGCTTGTTGTCCAGGTTTCGAGAGGGTGCGTTTCAGGATGAAGTATCGAATATATTGCTTCCCCCTACTTATACCTCCCCAGGAGATCACGAATGTAAAATTAGAGGGATTCGAGCGCGCACGGAGGTTTTCCGGCAGTCGTTCTTCCCGCGAACCATACGCGACTGGAACAGGAAAGGGAGGTAATGATAGTGGCACGTAAGGTGCCCTCCGCCAGGCATCGTTGGGTGGCTTGCGGAGTATAAATGTAGATGTAGAAACGTGGGTTTCTTTCCGGCAATATCAATTACAGTCCATTAGAGACTGGAGAAACACATTTACATTTTGAAAGAAATAGAGAGAGTTGGCAAAGACTCTGTTTCCAGATACCTTCACAAGATGTAGAAAAATTATTTCTGAGACACCATTAAAAGTCTGTTCCCAAACGGGGTAATGCAATAAAAACAACAAACTCACTAGAACATCTGTTAAGTTTCTTACGTCAGCGTAGCGTATTAATTCTGGCACCGTTCCACTAGCATCACTCCGCTTCCTGCGAATTCCTTTTAATATTTCCATGGAACTGCATTCCCAAGCAATGATGCTAGATAATTTGTGGTCCAAAACATCAGTTTGTCTTTTACCACACTCTGTGGTAAACAGTTGTGTCACATGTGATATTAATTTTCTTGACAGAGGGAAACTGGGAACTTCAATTCCCTTCACTCGCAAAGCAATGGTTGTGGCAAATTCAGAGGCAACACATGGTTACATCTCACTGAGAATATATATTTCCGTCAGTAGAATGGGACAGGGGACTCGAAACGGAAATTTTTATTCTGAGAAGAAAATTTTCAGTTATTGTGAAAGAATGTAAAGTTCGCGCCGACATTTTCTGACAAGACATCGAATATGATTACCCGTCTCTCTCTCTCTGTCTCTTTCTCTCTCTCTCTCTCTCTCTCTCTCTCTCTCTCTCTCTCTCTCTCCCCCAAACTTGTATCGTCAACAGTATCCTATGTTGCCTCTCCCTTCTGACTTCTCTCGTTGTCACTAGAGCTAGTTTACTGTCGAAATTGGGAGTCGGACTATATTGTTACTACTTCGAGATACCGTTCGCGATATGACCACAACGACGAAATGTGAAATTACAATTAATACGGAGGTTTACGGACAATCATTCTCCCCGCGCGCGTTTCACGAAAGTAACACGGAATGGGAGAAAGGATAGTTGTTACACCTCGTGTAATGAGATAAAGCGTTCACAAAAATCCAAAAACACTCTGAGTAACACGGCCCTTGGTGCCCACGAACAGCACGAAGTACGCTCAAAAAAAAAAAAATATCTTTGCGAATTTCATTCCGTATACAGTTGGATAGTATGCCTCCTCGCAGAAGGACACACGAACAATATATGTTTATCAGAATGAGATTTTCACTCTGCAGCGGAGTGTGCGCTGATATAAAACTTCCTGGCAGATTAAAACTGTGTGCCGGAGCGAGACTCGAACTCGGGACCTTTGCCTTTCGCGGGCAAGTGCTCTACCACCTGAGCCATCCAGCACGACTCACGCCCCGTCCTCGCAGCTTTACTTCCGCCAGTACCTCGCCTCCTACCTTCCAAACTTTACTATATGTTGATGTCACCATTTAAGAGAGGACGTGTAGTTGGGCTTAAAGAAGCCGGATGGAGTAACTGGCGAATCGCTCATTTGTATAGGGGCGATGCCACTATTCGATAGCGTCAAGAAGGAAATGGTCGACGTAGATAGAAGACAGAACATGAAGATCGAGCAATCCCCAGAGAGGCAGTCAGGCCCTAGGAATCATCATTGTTATCGATCCATCCGACATGCAACTGGTACTTCAGTGACCACGAGGGCAATTAAGAGGCTGCTCAGAGAGAGGGGGCTGAGCTTACTGCGCCCCTTGATCTCTGCACACAAACAAGCTGTTTGCAGTGGTATCGGGCACATTTGACTTGGAATCTCATTGACTGGAGTAAAATTGTCTTCAGTAATCAGTGCCGCCTCGAACTGAGTGCCAATGAGCAGCGAAGACGTCTCAGGAACCCCGGAGACGGCGCTGAGATACCAACCTGCCTTTCGACCGCCATACGGCCCGACAGCCAAGAGTGATGGTCAGAGGTGCCATTTCTCTCAGCAGAACTTCTTTGGTTGTCATCAGCGTGACCTTTACAGCACAGCTGAATGACGACGACGTTCTGTGTCCCAATGTGGGCTTACATTTCAGCAAGATAATGCCCGACCGCACACGGCGAGAGTTTCTACATACAGTTTGTCTTCGTTCTTGCCAGAACCTACATTGGCCAGCTAAGTCGCCGTATCTCTCCGCAGTTGAGAGCGTTTGGAGCAGTGTCTTCCAACCAGCTCGGGATTTTGACGATCTAACGCGACAATAGGACAGAATTTTGCATGGTATCCCTCATGAGGACATTCAACTTGTAACACGCCCGAGAGTACATATGAGTGAGGGACCCTTAAACTGGTTTCTCACTTCGGACCGGGCGCCCTGTCCACACCGCGTACCTGATAATCCCGCGGCGGTCGTACTGTTATGCTGCACACTGCTGCTGGCTTGTCTGAAATTGTCTATCTAAATATGCAAGCGGGTTTAGGGGACCCACTCAACGTTAAAACGCAACACTGTCCTATGTCTGGTATGAGCAACTATATTCTGATACGATAAAAGAAACTCGCAAGTTGGCCGGCCGGTGTGGCCGTGGGGTTAAAGGCGCTTCAGTCTGGAACCGCGTGTCCGCTACGGTCGCAGGTTCGAATCCTGCCTCGGGCATGGATGTGTGTGATGTCCTTAGGTTAGTTAGGTTTAATTAGTTCTAAGTTCTAGGCGACTGATGACCTCAGAAGTTAAGTCGCATAGTGCTCAGAGCCATTTTGAACTCGCAAGTTGCACTGTTTACATTCTAAGTCATAAGTGTTTCTCCCAATTAATGGATGATTACCAGTCCACAATACAACTCTGACGAGCGTACGCGTAACCGAACACGGCGCGGATGATTGTTGATGATGCGGAAGCCGAATAATCGAACGAAAGTTCTTACACTCGCCACGCATACACAGATTTCTTTTGGTACCAGTCCTCCTTGACACTAGTAATGACTAATAAAACTGTTTATAGAGTTTGTAACCTGCCCCTCACTTATCGACCTTAATGACAGTGAAAAATTAAACCGCGTGTACCTAATGGAAATTTGGGAAAAGCAATCGTCAACGAAGTTAATTTGTCGGTAAAGAGGGAGGAAAGGGTTACATCTAAATGAAAGGAAAAATGCTAAAGAAACTGGTGGAAATTAATTTTGAAAAGGGGTAAAGTTAATAAAGAAAGTAAATGTGCGGCTGTTAGGTTAACAATTAACTAGCGGTAATTAGATATTTGAGATTTGGGGAAAATTACGGTCGCCAGTCCTAAGGACAATTACTGTAGTAACTGAAAAAGAAAGGTTATTACACATATAATTAGCACTAGAAGCGTGGCAACTGAAGGTTGACACGTGCAGTGTGAAAACTGAAAGTTTGTCAGAAGTAATAAACTTCGCTACACTCTGACGTAATTTAGCAAAAGAATTAATAAAACCGGAAAATCTAAAGTTAATTTAGTGACTGAAGTTAATAGTGAGCTTTCTTTCTGAAGCACATCGAAATTCAGTAAAATACGGTTAGTCTTGAACTACCTCAACAATCATTTCAAAAGCTACTTGAATCTACGCAATTTAGAAATAAGAGATTTAACTTTGAACTTGAATTAAATGATTCTGAACAATTAACAATAGTAAAATTTAGTACGTACCAAGCTGATCTGCAGTCACAGGTAAGCTAAAATATGGCAACAAAACTCGCACTCTTAATTTGTGCTAGTGTAATCTAAATATTGTAGCCAGCTATAAATGCCTTAACTGAACTTTGAAATTAAAGCAGTGAAATCGAATGATGCTGGCGTTTGAATTTCAACGACACTCGGGTTCATTCCGGAAAAGGATGGGACCCTGCTTGGTAATGCAATTGAGACAATGAGCAACAAAGGTTCATGCTAAGTTGCTGTAATTTTGCGATGCAACAATTTTAAAAGCTGAGGTCTGCCATACAGTTCTAAAACTTTACGTGCTTCCAGTCTTCCTTGTTGGTTGATCGAAGGTTTGAAGCTGTCGATCGAGGAGATGGCGACAGTCACTCATTGTCGGCCGTCGCTGTTGCAGAAGCTGGATGTTGGCGCGCCTTCTTCTCGACACGGTCACCAGGCGGAACGGGCTCTTGATGTGCGCCAGCTAATGCTTCCCTTCCGCGACACCGTGTCAGAAATTATCATAGCAAGTCGAGCGCAATTACATGCTGCCCAACCCCGAAAGCGCGGCAACTCACGGGAGCATCACACAACACACCTGCTCCACTGCACCACCCCAGCCAGACTCCGCTCTGCCCGCACTCCACGCGTCAGAGTTAACACTACCAAAGATCCTAAACACTTTGGTTCTCCACACGACCTATCGATGTAATCGTTCGATAGCATAGTTTTCCCTAGGCCAGACTCAGCGTAAAAATACAAATAATATTTACAAAACAAACCAATTGTACATCGACATAAATGCATAAACATATACAAATAGTAAAACAATTACAATATACGAAGTCACAGAAATGTTATATCTTCAGTTAACAAAATAAGGAAAACAATTTGCAGTGCAATAGATGGAAATTGAAGGATATTACAAGTTACAAGTTACAAGTTAAATTATTCAGTTCTCAGTTCTCAATTGTACGAGCGTGCGCGTAACTGCCGTGACGCGGCTGATTGTTGACGATGCGGAATCTCGGTGACCGAACGCAGTTTCTCACGCTCGTTACAAGACACTTGCACATGATTGCACTCTTTTGTGGTAACTTTTAATTTTTACTGATTACATTAGTTCGTTATGGGAGACCGAACACTGTGCGGTACGACACGCAACGAGAGGATACGCAAATACGTTTTCGGCGGCACTGCTCATTTTTAATTACATCTTCACGCACTTTCCTCTGAATCACTTCCATATTTCATCACTTTACTGTAATAGCACTTGTAGCAACACTTCAGCTTCCATACTAACACCGAGCGTGTTGGCGCAGTGTTTAGACACTGGACTCGCATTCGGGAGGACGACGGTTCAATCCCGCGTCCGGCCATCCTGATTTAGGTTTTCCATGATTTCCCTAAATTGTTACAGGCAAATGCCGGGATGGTTCCTTTCAAAGGGCACAGCCGACTTCCTTCCCCGTCCTTCCCTAATCCGATGAGACCAATGACCTCGCTGTCTGGTCTCCTTCCCCAAACAACCCAACCCAACTCAACTAACAATGCCTCTCATATGCAGAGCTACACTCAACATAACATAACAGTTCCGTGTCCCGCGCTCGACTCTGCAAACGCGCTGCCCGCAAAGATACTCCGCAACCAAGCCAGCGATATTGACAGTACACTTACTAACTGTCCCCGTTGATATTTATCAATTTAATTATAATTTCATTCAACAAGTCTGTCAATGAATGTTAAGCTGAATACCTGCTTGCATAAGGACCAGAGGTGGATCAACGCATTATTGAAATGTTCAATTTCTGACGCTCTTTCTGTTGCACAAATCATCTAATTTTTCTGAAATTTTAGTCCATTGTTTAACTGTACATGTACATCGCATCTGCTGACTTCCCTCCTATTCGGATGGTTCCTTTCTGGTGCGTCTTTTTTGTCTTAGAATATATTTACATAAAAACACAATGGAGCCTAGGTCGAAGTACAGAAGAACCCAAGCTAGAGCAGTGAAACGACAGAGTCCGGAGTCCTTGTGTCCAAATCAGGGAAGTTACGACCCCAGAGGTACTTTTCAGTGTATGCTAGACTCAGAGTTGGTCTGCACGTAGGTCCAACAGAGCCTCCTTTTGTTCGATCAGACAGGACAATTATTTTTTAATACATTGTGGGAGCAACCAGTGATCAGTGTTATTACTAATATTTACTATCAAAAATAGTCTTGATCTCTATTTATTCCAGTGACCGGTGTCGACCACAGCTGTGGTCATCTTCAGACCAATGAGCAAGAACCTCCTTCTGGTGCTAAATCACTACTACTAGTAATGATTTACCACCATTTATTCCGGTGACCGGTTTCGACCACAGCTGTGGTCATCTTCAGACCAATGAGCAAGAACCTCCTTCTGGTGCTAAATCACTACTACTAGTAATGATTTACCATCAGAAGGAGCTGCTTGCACTAGTAGTGATTTACCACCCGAAGGAGATTCTTGCTCAATGATCTGAAGATGACCACAGTTGTGGTCTAAACCGGTATCCGGAATAAATAGTTTGTGATCAAGACTGTTTTTGATGGTAAATATTACTAAAAAAGGAAGGCAGGACAATGTTATGCAACGTTCAGTTGGTGCGGAGCCGTCATATGAAATGGAAATGTGTAAGTGCTACTATGCCTCACCAACATCACAGGTGGAATACCGGCATCTGAATGCGTTGAAACAGAATGATTGGTCTCCGGGAGGCTGGTTTCTCGTACCGTGACATTGCAGCTCATAGAGGGCACGCTGTTCAAAAGTGAGGTATTCGAGTGGACTCGCATTCTGGAGGACGACGGTTCAAACGCACGTCCGGCCATCCAGATTTAGTTTTTCCGTGTTTTCCCTGAATCACTCCAGGCAAATTCAGTGATGGTTCCTTTGAAAGGGCATGGCCGACTTCCTTCCCATCTTTGACACAATCTGAGCTTGTACTCCATCTCTAATGAACTCGATGTCGACGGGGCGTTAAGCCCAGTCTTTTTTTCCGAGGCACTGCACCTCTTGCAGCCTTTTCCACGTGCCATATTCCAGCAGCACAACGCCTGGCCACCTGTGGCGAGGCATGTGCAAGCCTTCTTCGAAGCACGACGAGTACCATTGCTTCCCTGGCCTGTTCGTTCACCTGACATGTCACCCATCGAACATGCCTGAGACAAGGTCAGTCGGAAACTTATTCGCTTGGGTTCTCATGCAGTCACAGTTGATGCTTTGTGGACGCGCCTAGAAATCGCATGGCAGAGTATTCTCCAGCAACATATTCAGATGCTGTTTCATTCAATGCCACGACTCTGATTACAGAACTTAGTGGCGCTACTCCGTACTTAATTTCAGCAGTCACAGTGCATGTACAGGTGTGTAAATCATTTGTGTAGTGTTACGCCGATAATCGGTAGACTAATTTCCTTATAATCACGCCTCTCGGTCTTGGTGTTACACTTCCCCAAACAACAGTGTGTTATTATTTAATCGACACAAGTACAGGTACTGCCTTATAATGCTAAGCAGTCTAAACTACTTTCTTCACAAATTGCCAAGGTCTTGACTGCTGTGAAGTCAGATGATAATCTTCAACAACCCAGCAGGCTCACGTTTACATCTCTCTGGCTCTGCACGCGCGGCCAGTTATTGTTGCTGGAACTTTTGTCAGATAACACCGGACACACTGCTGTCCACGAAGATAGCTTATAACGTGAATACTGCCCGATTCGCAATTAATCCAGACTGCATCAACTGCCATATAGCTTCAACCCACTTCTTCGAAATCAACAATGGAACAAAGTCTTTCCGTTCTGCTCCAAGCGAACTTTGGAATACCATCTCCACTTTTACATACAGGGTTCCCAGGAGGAATTGTCAGTATTCATGGATATGACAGAAACGATTACCTGAAGCAAGTAAGTCTAGTACACACAGACTCTAAAATGCTTACCTTAAGAGCTGTGACCACTTTATATTCGATACTGTGAGATAAATCTCTTCTACTAGAAGGTTTTTGCTTTCTCTATTTTGAGAGGTGGAAACATAAAAAAAGACAGAAAAAATGTTCAGCAGAGATTGCCTGTAAAGTGCTTAGCGTATGTGCGATGAGCACTTGTTTATCTTCGCTATTGTGATACACATCGCTTTTACAAATCCTCATAGATCTTAAGGTATGCATTTTAGAACCTATATTTACAGTACTGGGGCAAAAAGAGAGATGGGACAATTTTAGTTTATTCAAGATGCCTGCTCCCCCTGGGACGTCCTGCCACATCCTCTCTATGGGGGGGGGGGGGGGGCGGGGGGGGGGTTGGAGGTTGGAGTGAAGGGGGATGAAATGTGGCCACGTCGCACTGATTACATCTTGAATCCCACTCGTTCCCTCTTCCCCACTTCTGGTCCCCCACTTCCCCTCCACTCCCCCACTTGTGAATTGGCAGAAAATAGAATCAGTTTCTCCTGAGCTACTCGAGGGAAAGGGTGTAAAGTATTTATTTACTTATTTATTTTTTACTTTGTTATAGCGGTTGTAATGGTTCTTTATTTACGTAACCGTTACGGCACTCCAGCCTCAGCTCTCGATACCAGTAATATCCTACTACTTTTCTGCGAAGTAACAGACATATTTTTGTGACAATATTCACATTTGAATTTATTAATGTATAGATACTCCGATGTTTCGATATATTACAGTGATATGGTTCTTGTGTGTATTCATTTCTGTGAGACTGTCATAATCTTTGACTTACTTGTAACCGTTTTGGCGGGAATGTGCACAGAGCAGTCTTTGTTTCACTTTGCAGAAGTTAAGTTGTTATTCCGCTTTGTAAAAGAACAGTCAAATGGTTCTGAGCACTATGGGACTTAACACCTATGGTCATCAGTCCCCTAGAACTACTTAAACCTAACTAACCTAAGGACAGCACACAACACCCAGCCATCACGAGGCAGAGAAAATCCCTGACCCCGCCGGGAATCGAACCCGGGAACCCGGGCATGGGAAGCGAGAACGCTACCGCACGACCACGAGATGCGGGCAAAGAACAGTCAAGTCTTGTGTTTGGTTAAAGTGGAAATTAAATATATGAAGATTGATACAAATCTGTTTTCTTGATGATGTGACAATTAAGAAGAAGTATTTGTGAATTTACAAGAAGTTTAATAAAAATGTGGATCGTGAACACCAAGTCAAAAATTATTTCTACCATACCATTGTTCTGATCTGGGATTGTTTGATCATTAAGAATTTCCTGAAAAACGCCTTTGTTAGGTCTTCAAATATTGCTAAAATACAGATCTGGACTTATAACAGTCACAGTGGATTCACCCTAGAATCAACAAGATGAGCCATAACAACTTAGACGAAATCTACGTGGGAATCCATTCAAGATAAGTGCCAAAACTAATGACTTTTTTACAGTGACTCCATTATTTCCATTCTGTCCATACTATCCACAGACAATAACTTTGTTGTTGCCCGATAAAGTGAACATATGCTGCGTGAGCAACATTATTAATCTGATTTCTAACCTACTTTGCAAGTGGTGGTATTGTTAGACGGTGCTGGATGGGCCTACAGCTGCCTCCATTTTCCGATGACCCCTGACCGCACTGTCCGCCGCCTCCCCCAACCGCACTTTTTCCGACCATGCATCTGTATGTTCACCTCAAAGTTCGAAGACTGCCTGCCGCAGTCCACAACATCGCTCTAAATTGGCGGGAAACTGTCCTACTGCCGCTGCAGGAGGAATTTTCTTTATTTTTGGAGGAAAACCGAACCAAAAATTAGCCTACATTCTTGCTGTATGAAACTGAAATAAGCACAACTGCTTGAGACTTTCGGTACGACGAAACACTCTCGTGAAAAAGCAGTCGTCCACATATAGAAAAACACTCAAAAATCGATAACTCTACACATCGAAAAATGCTATATAGCTCACTACATATCTCGAAAAACTTCAACCAAAATACACCTGTTCTAATAGCATACTGCTTGCTATAGATACAAGAATGTCGTCTGTACAAGTATAAAAACGCGTTTACTTCGAAAAACATTGAAAAAATAGTCCCACAACAAAACCGGATAGCGCGAGAAAAATATCGATTAAAATTAAACATTCCTGGCAGAAAGAAACTGCATGCCGGACCGAGACTCGAACTCGGGACCTCTGACTTCTGTGGGCAAGTGCTCTTGCAACTGAGGTATCCAAGCACGATAGACGACCACTCCCCACAGTTTAACTTCCCGCCAGTAGCTGTGGGGACGAGTCGTGAGTCGTGCTTGGGTAGCTCAGTTGCTAGAGCACTTGCACGAGTCTCGGTCTGTCACACAGTTTTAATCTGCCAGAAGATAATACACGCCCACACTCCGCTTCAGGGTGAAAATTTCATTCTGTATCCATGAAAATTGTCCTTAATACACAGTTGCATCCGTCCCTACCAATTCTGTAGACAAACGCCTGTCACAAATTACCGAGCAAATCCCTTGCCTCTTAACGTCCTGCCTGGACTCTATCGGTTGTCCTAGCTGGAAACAAGTGTGTCTCCCAGAATAACTGGTGGCGTCTCAACAACACACAACTCAACAGCTGCGTTCCTGGTCATGTTTGCGAGTGTACCAGGAAACGTCGGACTTGTACCTTTTTCTTAAACAGAACAAAATATTTCGCTATCAGGGGTGACAGGGATCTATTTCTAAGAAGGACAACGGAGCAAGGACTACCCAGTAAAAGTCAGCTAGCCTCTGCCTCTTGTGAGAATTCGTAGCTGTGTCTGAAACACAGCAATTTATCTCGTTTAGCGATATACCGGCTCCTTCTAAGAAGCAGTATGCTCACAAAGGCTTCCAGACCACCCAGTAGAAGTCAGCAGGTCTCTGCCCGTCAAAGACGAAAGGAACACGTGTACGTTGGCAGGTGCCTGCCAGCAGGAAACAGGCTCTCAGCCTAAAATGTTGAGACAGACAGACTAGCCGACTTGGTAGTTGGATTCCTGTAATCCTGTTGGCTTTTCGCCGAAAGAGGGGAAGGAACTTGTGGTATATAAACCATAGCCCTTCCACAGTCTTCTTCATTCTGCCTTAGCCTGTGTCTGTGATTGTTTGCTTCCCTGTGATCATCATGAACCATTCCTCATCCACTGGCAGTGTCACCTGCAAACGTCTGAGACTGGATGAAGACGAATAGCTGTTTAAGTACATATTCTCGTCTACAGCTGTTCAGATGTCGTTAAAACCGTGTATCTGTGGGTATGTGTAAAAGTTCCTCAGCGAGATACACCTTAGATCGGTAGGAGGCTACTCTTCCCACACTTCATTGATAGTATGCTGTCTTATCCCTTCTTACCATGTACATATCTTCAACTTCCTCAGCAAATATACACTTGTATATTGGTAAGGGGCAACTCTTCCTACACTTCAGTACTAGTTTATTGTCATATCCCTTCATACCATGTATCTGTGTACAACTTTCTCATGAGCTATACAGTTATAGATCGGTTTGAGGCAACTCTTTGTACACTTCAGAGACACTTTGTTGTCCTATCCCTTTTTACCACGTATCCGTGTATAACTTCCTCAGCAGCCATACACTTGCGGATCAGTATGAGGCAACTCTTGTGTGTGTGTGTGTGTGTGTGTGTGTGTGTGTAAATTCATCATGTGTGCATTTGGGTTTTGTCAATGTATAAATAAATATATCCACAGCAAGTGGACGTTTTGTCAGTATGCATCTGTAGACATTGACGTACCATGTGTTTGTGTGCAGTGTAAATTGTCTAGTGTTTAAGTTTCACCTGCTGCCAACCATCCAGTCTGATTAGCTTTTGGTGTAGATAAATCCCAGTCCATCTAGAAAATATTCTCAACCTATGCTACTACGCTCTGGAAAATTGTAAAAATATTCTCAACCAGTGCTATTCTACCCTGGACAACTGTAAAACAAGTTCTCAACCAGCGCTACTGTGAATTGTAAATATTCTCAATCAGTGCTGCTGGTCCTTTTTGGTCACAATAATTAGTAATAGTAATAGTGTGAAAGTTTGAAGTAGCTCTGCATTGAAAATATTAGAATCATACTGTATGGAGTCACAGTTATTAGTATCTCTGCATTGAAATATTATAACCAAATTGTGTCTCAAAAGAATCAAATTGTGTTTTAAAAACCAAATCGTACCTCAAGAACTAAACTGTATCTCAAGAACCACTAAATGAAAAATTCGTTACCATACTACTTTTTGTGGTTATTTACAGAAAATCTATCCCACCTGTATGTGTAAAGGATGTGCAAGACACAAATTACATTAGTTTTAAACATGAGTGCCATGAAGGAGGTGTTATGTTATTGGAGCAGCTGGCACATGACTATATCCGCTTCCAGATACACATAGCAAACATGTCTAAAATTATATCTCCTGCGACCGAGGAGAACCACAGATGTGGTATCTGGATAAAGTTACATACTGACAAAGTTCGAAAGAAATTACACAGACTGTGAGTTCATTCACTTTTTCATCCAACTCAAAAATAATTATCTTTAAGAAGACGCAACACTATTTTCACACGTCTTATTCTTCTTCTTCAGCGTATGGAGAACAAGACACCCATAGAATTCCAGGTTTTAAATAGCAGAAAACTTGAAGGTTTGATGCATCCATGTGATCTTCTCCTCACCTTTGACATAGATTATTGTATCCGTGTGGTCAAACAATCGAGCCAGCTTACCATCTCTTTATAGGGTAAACCAGGATCATACTAGTGAATTCCATAGTAGTAACATGTTAGCCACTTTGCACTCCTCTGTGTTTTAGAACATCCTTGAAAGACCTTGGCGATTCAATGTTTGACCGGAATGTTTCAGTTATATTGGCATCTTCTGTTAATGCCGTGAATGCAAAATCTTTAAATACGAACTGTCTACACTCATCATCATAGAAACCCAGAGCATCTATAATGATCTTCACACCTTGAGATGCGATTGTAAAAAGCTCTGGGTACTGCGCAGCACCTGTTCATTTATACGGCTCGTTGCACAATACCAGTTAGCAGCCAATAGTTAATCACATCGTCATGTAGAATTAAGAGCATATGCTACAGTGTGTTCTGGGAAATTTGCTGACAATTCAAATTCGATTCGTGCAACTACTTTATTTATATCGTTCTGTTTTGAGCAGACTTAACGATGGTTGGCACCAGTTCCATGAATTTCCATGTGCTGGGTAGACATCCTTCCTCTTCATAGTATGAAGCACAGAACCTTTCATACATGTCATATGCTAAACTGCTTACATTTTCATTCCACTGCAGGTGTAGCTTACCATACAGGAAGAATTCGGAGTTCAGGGAGACTCTGGCATTCGCTAACTTGCAACTGTCAAATTTGGTGGAAACATTTGCTCTATTCCCTCTTCAGTTGGTCTGAAACGCAAGTATGATGAATCTGGGGCTCTCCAATTGAACAGATGTTTTAAAGGCCCACTTCTGTCTGCTAGCAGTTGGTAGCACTGGGCAATCTAAAAGCTTCCATGAATGGAAAGTTAATGGTAGAAATACACTGGCATTCAGGAAGTTAATAGCTTCAAATGCTGCTAATCTGATACAGTGATTTGTGGCATTTTCCGTATTATTTTGTTGACGATGATCTCGTTCTCCTCTTGATCTCTTGGCCTCTTACAACGGGCGGCCTCAGAAGCGCTGCTGAGCAGCGAGAGTAGGTCACCACGTGTTTTTTCTTTTTTTTTAATCCCACTCAGTCGATAATATGGACTCAGACGAAGAAGTATTGCCTCTGGCTTTGCTGATCGAAAGAAAAATCAGGGGCGAACGTTGTAAACGTAAATACGGGCAACACCCAATGTGCACCATTCGTATAATATAGGGACACTTCTATACTGTATATAGTGAGTTACGTGAAGACAGTGCCAAGTTCTTCAACTAATTCAGGATGTCAGTACCGACCTTTGAGGAACTACTACATTTGCTGAAAACACATATTTCAAGCCAGAACACTTGCATGAGAAACTGTATTTCTGCAGAGGAAAGGTTGGTCATCACATTTAGCTAGGTGCAAATAGTTGATGTAAAATGATTTGAATTTAATAATTTGTGTTACATAAAAATTACAATATGCATAGACATCCTAAAACAAATCTTCGTAAATTGATGTATCAGAAAACTGAGATGGTGATTCCAACGACGCCCTTTGTGCTGACTGAACTAGCTGTTTCTCGTAAGTGGCCACGGAAGCAGATGAACCATCTTCCACAAATTGCGTTCCACTTACGTTTATATGTGATACAGCCACGTTTCCATGAGCAGTATCGTTTGTAATGTATTTTTGCAGCACACTCATAAGTTCAAATTTCGAATTAAATCGCTTTTCTTCAGGTATGGCCTTGAAATGATGTAGCAAAGACAAGAGAAATGATCTATCAGGATCTTCCTCCATCAATTTTTATTTCTTTCGAACACTTTCTGCAAGTATCCTAAACAATTTCTGCTCTTCTGAAAGTCTCTTTTTGGGAACACCAGAGCCTGAGACATTAGGAAGGTGGTTTTTGATAAGTGCTTAACTCTTCATTTGTCATATTGTCCGTCTCTTTCTCAATAGGAGGTTTAGTTCCACATACAGGCTTGAAGAAAATGTACCTCTTTCTGGCATCTGCCGCTGAACCACTCTTCACTTTTTCCTGTTTTTCAGCTCTCGAGTATAAGGATCTCTTACATTTTTCCACCTCTTTTGCAACTGTGCTGTTGAATAAAAAGATTTCTTTTCTGCTATCAGGTATCTTTCTTCAGGAAATACATTCACAGACCTACATTACACATATAAATGTGGAGGGTCTACCATTTCAGGTATATTAAAGGACACTTGTCAAAATGTTTGGAATGTTTTGAAAGAGTCTACATTTCCGATGCTTACTGAAGAGGACTGGTTGAATATTGCAGAAGGTTTCAAGACAAATTCAGATTTTCCAAACTGTATAGGGGCAGTATATGGTAGACACATGCGTTTGATTAAGCCCCGGTATAGTGGCTAACTTTACTTTCCTTACAACCACTTTTTCTCAGTTGTGTTATTAGCCGTTTGTGATGCAAATTATAATTTCGTTTACATGGATGTCGGGTCTTATGGCAACATTTCAGAGTCAAAAATCTTTAAAAACATTACGCTATTCAATAAGATAAGAGAAAACAAACTGAAAATTCCTAGACCGACACCAATATGTGCTGGAGGAGGGCCACTGCCGTTGGTGATAAAAAATTTGATTTGACAGAATATATGCAAAGACACTATGGTGGAAATAATTTGCCAGCCATCAAAAATATGCATAATTGTCGTTTATCACGAGCGAGACGTTCCATAGAGAGTACATTTGGAATACTCGGCAACAAATGGAGAATATTCCATCATCCACTCAATGTTTTAATTGATTTGGCCTCAGATATAATAAAAGCATGCTACATATTACATAATTTCGTTCGTCGTAGAGATGGTTATTCATTCGAAGACACACTGAACATGTTGGACTACATGGAGTCGAGGAAGCCCTAAAGCTGAGAACAAGGAACAAATCAGCCGCTGTTATCTGAGATAAATTTGCTGAATTCTTTGCAAGTGAAGAACGTGCAGTGAGTTGGCAATTGAACAAAATTCGACCTGGGGCTTCTAAGATTTGTACATAATAATATAACATATTTTTCATATAATTCTCAATCAATACTTTTTGGTTTTTTGGAATCTCTTGTTTCATTTGCAAACCCTGGAATAAACAGTTCACACATTTCTTCCCGTGTGCTGCGTTCCACAGTCCAGTTACTGTATTCGCTACATCTTGAGTCCCAAATAGCAGGACACATTTCTACCTCACAAATGAAACGCTCACTACCAGAACTCATGGTGCTGTGTAGAGATGGGGGATCCGCTCTTGAACTAATTCATAGAGTTGAATCTTTCAAAGGAGTGAACAATCAGTGATTCAGAAAAAAAGAACGGTAGCTCCAAACGTTTCCCACGGCAGAGAGAGAGAGAGAGAGAGAGAGAGACGGAGCATATCAGCAGCGCCTCTGCTGGTCAGAGCACAGTGCACACCACAGAACACAGTCAGCGCCGGCCTCTTCCCTGCTTCTACCTTGGCTGCCTGCATTGTGCAGTGCCCCATTGGATTTTGTGTTTCACATATGCCGTGCCGTCTCTGTGCGTCGTCTGCCGCCTGCAGTGTCTGGCGCAGCTTAACTTCGCATCGCACTCTGTCGGCGGTCGTTTCAGTCGCACGTCCTGCCCTCTGGGCAGTTGATGCGAGCAACAGGACAGAGAGCCACCTAGCGGATAACATAGGAACTACTTGCAACAACCTGCTCGCAAGGGAACGGACGATTTGTCTTGGAGCGGGTGAGTTCACCGCTCTCCCCACCCTCGGAACTCGCCCGCTCAACGCTCGCCCCACCGTCTCGACTCTAGCCAGAGCGTTGAGCAAAGTGACTCAGGTGTCACTCTGGTCTCTGCGGTCTCAGCTCATGCAGTAATACAGCTTGCGGCTTGACCTGCTCGACTCAGCGCCTCTGCATCGGAGTTCGTCTCTACTGTATATTGTTCTTCGTAGTAATACCGCTATGTATATTACATTATTATGTTATGTATACATCAATTGTTTTTATTTTATTTTTATTTGTTTAAACTGATTAGATTAGGTTCCTGATGACTCCTCTTACTATAGGATTTTTATTATGGACACTCGAATTTACGCTTTAATTACGAGCGAACCGATAAACGTATCGCAAAATGTGATACACCAATATTGTCCTTGTTTTATTCTGCGTAAGGCTATATGCAGCACTTTCGTTTTACAGTCAAATTTATATGTTTTTTTCTTATTCTGGTACGGATTTTGCGATTTTAGGCGTCTTCGGAAGGAAACATTCACTTTAAAAATATATGGCTTGCGATGTATTTGTATGAGGTTAATGAAATTTTAATACATTATAGCCAAATATATTGTTAATGTAAATCTCAAGTTACAACATTTTCCGATTACCCAAAAAACCACGATAGTGCAAAATAAATCAATAATCAAAAACTTTGTCATATCGTGGAAATTTCAATAAATAATACAAAATTCTTACTCATTATCTGTGTTACTTCAAAATAGGATCAAATAAGATCAAAATACAGGTATAGTACTGGAATAAACCAAGGTTAAAGGGCAATGTGCCTTCCATTTATTTTCTATTGTAAATGAGTGGTGAGTCATGAAAAAGAGCTAATTCATTTCAGGGAGTGAACAGTTCTGATCCAATCTCTGAAAAGAACAGATTTGCCCATCTCTAGTGCTGTGGCAACGACTGATATGCTAGTGAAACGCCATGTGTGAAAGGTAACAGGTGGGAAAACGCCGCTGCCAGCAGGGGAGAGCCGCTCGTGCACAGACGGTCGCACGGTTGCCCCTGCCGCTGGCGTACGAATCGCCACGTGTATAAATGTCGCATCTAGTTGCATTAGGGAATGCTGACCGCTGCCGCCTGCGGCTCAGCAGCGATGCCGGAAATCGCATCCGTGAATGTGTTAGTTGTGATCTGTTACACTCCATGCCAGAATAAGTTCCTGTTTAGCATTCATAACAATTCACTAAATGTCTTAAAAGTATCCTATAAGTAGTTTTAAAAGTATGCATGCAGTAAATCTCTTGTACTCTTCCAATGTTCTACTCACTGGCTCGTCAGTGAAACATTCAGAATTTTCTGAATCGTTGATATCCGAGGGAGGAGCAGAGGAATACGTTTTAAGAGTTGATGGTATGCCTACATTGTGTGTACACTCAAACTCAACTCCATTAAGTTCATATCTTATCTCATGAAACAGGAAAGCTACAGCATTATCTGTAAGGTTCAATGCCACGTTAGCAATGCCATCCGTTTTCGTAAATGATCTATCAAGATGTATAAAACTCGTGCATCGGAGGGTTAAAGCGTCTTGGTGTTGGATAACAATCGTAATTTCTTCATTCTTTTTGAATATGGTTGAAGCATAACATTTATGCGAGAAGTATTCCTTACGTATAATAAGCTTGTCATATTCTACCAGATTAGTGATATTAAGCAATGTTAATGTAAGGTTTCTGGCCTAATGATTTAGGAGACCCGTAGTTCACATGTGTCATCACCTTGCTGCTCTGTTGTGAAGTGCTGCGCTATGAGTTGTGCACGTTGGTTTTATGCCCATCCTGTCCTCATTGCCAATATGCAGATGCTGGGGAGCTGGAGGCTCCTGTGAGCTCCGGCTAGTTGAGGGTAACCGTGGCTTCTGGTTCCAGCAAGTTGAAGGTCGTTGTCATTGTTGACATCACTTCTGCCTTCAGTAGGGCCGGGCTGGTTGAAGGTCACTGCTGCCTCAGGTCGAGCAAGTTCAAGGTCACCACTGCTCCCCGTCCTCACTGGATTAAGGTCGCTACCGCCGTTGACATACCTCTGCATGTTCGAAGTCACTGCTGGTTCTTTTTTAGATTTAGCCTTACAGTGATTTCCTTACCACGAAAGTCGACAATTCTCCTCGTCCACAATATGCAGCTCCAGATAGACCAATGTCTGAACAGTCACTAGGAGGTATATAGCGTTGGTAGGGATATCAATAATTTTATACCGAGTTCCAACGCGCCGGCTGGAATGGCCGAGCGGTTCTAGGCGCTACAGTCTGGAACCGCGCGACCACTATGGTTCAGTTTCGAATCCTGCCTCGGGCACTGATGTGTGTGATGTCCTTAGGTTAGTTAGGTTTAAGCTAAGTTCTAGGGGACTGCGTAATTATTTCTCGGAGGACATCCATCCATTTGCATGAACTGAGAAGATTAAAACGCATCCACATTTGCGTCTTTATTGCTATGTTCAGATGTGAGAGGTGAATGTTGAATAGTGATGTGTTCCATACCGCAGCATCACAGTCTTGAAATATCTATTGCAAAACTCTCCGCCGTGATTGGTTTGGAGGTTATCCAGGCATCAATTCATCCCTGTCTCCAACAGAGGGTCAGACGCCTCTGCGACATCTCCCCTTCTTTCTGTTTCAACAGGTAATGCCCAGGCGAACTTATAGCGTGTATCAATGACCATTAAAATGTCTTCGAATCCATTATTCACATGTGAATATTCCTGCGTATCAGCTAGATCAGCCTGCCATGAGTCATCGTAACCTTTAATCATAACATGCCTACGAGGCTACGTTTTGCGTGCTTGTTTGTGCAGTTCTCAAACTATTGTCTCCATACTTGTTCGATTATACGTCTCTATCTAACCTCAGATCTGCAATACTCACAAGGTAGATACATGGCGGTCCATTGATAGTGACCGGGCCAAATATCTCACGAAATAAGCATCAAACGAAAAAACTACAAAGAACGAAAGTTGTCTAACATGAAGGGGGAAAAAAGATGGCGCTATGTTTGGCCCGGTAGATGGCGCTGCCATAGGTCAAACGGATATCAACTGTTTTTTTTTTTAAATAGGAACCACCATTTTTATTACATTTTCGCGTAGTACGTAAAGAAATATAAATGTTTTAGTTGGACCACTTTTTTTGCTTTGTAATAGATGGCGCTGTAACAGTCACAAACGTATAAGTACGTGGTATCACGTAACATTCCGCCTGTGCGGACGGTATTTGCTTCGTGATACATTACCTGTGTGAAAATGGACCGTTTACCAATTGCGGAAAAGGTCGATATCGTGTTGATGTATGGCTATTGTGATCAAAATGCCCAACGGAAGTGTGCTACGTATGCTGCTCGGCATCCTGCACATCATCCAAGTGTCAGGGCCGTTCGCCGGATAGATACGTTATTTAAGGAAACAGGAAGTGTTCAACCACATGTGAAACGACAACCACGACTTGCAACAAATTATGATGCCCAAGTAGGTGTTTTACCTGCTGTCGCGGCTAATCCTCACATCAGTATCAGACAAATAGCGCGAGAATCGGGAATCTCAAAAACGTCGGTGTTGAGAATGCTACGAGTATATCAACATCGATTGCACGGAACGATGACAGATTTTTTGCACGCGTTCTATTAATCGACGAAGCGTCATTCACCAACAGCGGTAACGTAAATCGGAATAATATGCACTATTGGGCCACTGAAAATCCACGATGGCTGCGACAAGTGGAACATCAGCGACCTTGGCGGGTTAATGTATGGTGCGGCATTATGGGAGGAAGAATAATTGGCCCGTATTTTATCGATGGCAATCTAAATGGTGCAATGTATGCTTATTTCCTACATAATGTTCTACCGATGTTACTACAAGATGTTTCACTGCATGACAGAATGGCGATTTACTTCCAACATGATGGATGTCCGGCACATAGCTCGCGTGCGGTTGAAGCGGTGTTGAATAGTATATTTCATGACAGGTGGATTGGTCGTCGAAGCACCATTCCATGGCCCGCACGTTCATCGGATCTGACGTCCCCGGATTTCTTTCTGTGAGGCAAGTTGAAGGATATTTGCTATCGCGATCCACCAACAACGCCTGACAACTTGCGTCAGCGCATTGTCAATGCATGTGCGAACATTACGGAAGGCGAACTACTCGCTGTTGAGAGGAATGTCGTTACACGTATTGCCAAATGCATTGAGGTTGATGGACATCATTTTGAGCATTTATTGCATTAATGTGGTATTTACAGGTAATGACGCTGTAACAGCATGCGTTCTCAGAATGATAAGTTCACAAAGGTACATGTACCACATTGGAACAACCGAAATAAAATGTTCAAACGTACCTACGTTCTGTATTTTAATTTAAAAAAACTTGCCTGTTACCAACTGTTCGTCTAAAACGGTGAGCCATATGTTTGTGACTATTACAGCGCCATCTATCACAAAGCGAAAAAGTGGTCCAACTAAAACATTCGTATTTCTTTATGTACTACCGGAATATGTAATAAAAATAGGGGTTCTTATTTAAATAAACGCAGTTGATATGCGTTTCTCCTATGGCAGCGCCATCTAGCAGGCCAACCATAGTGCCATCTGGTTTCCCCCTTCAAGCTAGACAAGTTTTGTTCTTTGACGCTTATTTCGTGAGATATTTGGCCCGGTCACAATCAATGGACCAGCCTATATATATATATATATATATATATATATATATATATATATATATATATATGTGTGTGTGTGTGTGTGTGTGTGTGTGTGTGTGTGTGTGTATTCATAAATAATAATAGTACAGAACATATTAAGAAATGACATAAAGTGCACATGCACTGTAAAAGTCTTTAGCATTTTTACGAGAACTGATCATATTAACAAATGAAATGAAGTGCACACGCACTGTATAAGTCTTTAGCATTTTTACAAGAACTATGAAAGGAATGGGAAGGATAGCATCATGGTTGTAGCACAGTGGGTTGCACATAGCTGCACTAGAAGTCCATATATTTCCACAGAAGCACAACATCAAGTGAGACAATCTGAAGTTCTCTTATCCGAAGTATTTATCAGTGTATCCAAGTAACTCCTATGTTGTATTAATATTGTATGTTATCATTTTGGTAGTACATTAGGTACACCAAATAGTAGGTCCATAATAACATCTCTCTCGTTCAAGGCGGGGGACAGCTTGATGTCAACACCACATTCTTGTCGAATCCATACTCTTACATCAACGTAGAATTAGTGCAAAAACCAAAGAGAGTGCTCCATGATCATGAGGATGGACAGGACATACGGATATCGCAGTAACTGGTGGTAATTAGGTCAGAAGGTGAACGATACATTAAATCTTATGCTAGGCATCATTCACAACTACACTAGTGAGTCATCCGATTTGAACAATTATTGGCACTCACTGGCCAGTTACAAAGCATGTATGGAGTATTACAAAACATTATTCATAAGTCATCTGATTGCAGTAATTATTGGCACTCATTGGCCTGTTACAAAGCATGTATGGAATATTACAAAACATTATTCGTAAGTCATCTCATTGCAGTAATTATTGGCATAGCATTTATGGAGTATTATAAAACATTGCTCATAAGTCATCTCATTTCAATAATTATTGGCATTCATTGGACACTTATAAAGCATTTATGTAGTATTAAAAATGGTTCAAATGGCTCTGAGCACTATGAGACTTTACTTCTGAGGTCATCAGTCGCCTAGAACTTAGAACTAATCAAACCTAACTAACCTAAGGACATCACACACATCCATGCCCGAGGCATGGATGTGTGTCGCTCGGTTCCAGACTGTAGCGCCTAGAACCGCATGGCCACTCCGGCCGGCTATGTAGTATTACAGACCATTATTAAGAAGTCATCTCATTGCAGTAATTACTGGCGCTTACTGGACAGTTACAAAGCATTTATGTAGAATTTATGGAGTATTACAAAACATTATTCAGAAGTCATCTCATTACTGTAATTATTGGCACTCGTTGGCCAGTTACAAAGAATATATTATGCATTATTCAGAAGTCATCATTCAAAACAAGAGTTATTGCGTGTAGCAACAAGCTGCTAGTGACTATATTTGATATCACGCAAGTGACATAAGACATATTTAAAATGTAAGATATGGGAACTAGTACGCAAGGTGTTTCGTCCAATAATACATAGACATAACGGATTTAATACATCAGAAAAATTTGCTTTATATTTAGGACTAGAAATATATCTCAAACTGGTAGCATTATTTAGTTGTATGCTGGTAGTAGTTGAGGCTAGTAATAATTTTTTTTGTTCTAGCAATGTGTTGGGATCAATAGTCAATTGCTTGGGCATGAAAATATTTGCTTTCGAGTTATTGCTGGAAATAAGGATTATCAACATCATTCGTCATGAGTCAGCTGTAGCAAGGTTATCAAACAAGTAGAGTATATGTGACCACATTCATGAATTACAGAGGCAACTGGGTAAAAAAAATGCATGTACTAAAACAGGTTTAATAACTAAGTGCTTGTAGCATATAACATAACGACATATTTCAGAAATCATTTTAATGTCATGAAAAGCGTCTTCTGGAAAAAATACCAAGTGGATTATTAAGCTGAAGGAAGAAATGTATATTATCCTGAAAAGTAGTAAACTTCTAATTAACAGGTAATGACACATCTGCTTAACATGCATATACTCTAGCTGTCCCTTTCCAAAACATTAAATCATTATACTACGCAGTACACGACATACTGTCAAATAGAACTACAACAAATACTTAAATAACTACATAAACTTAATCATTATCCTCATCTGCAAAAAAGAGAAAAAAACTTCATCATTCATTACCATTTCTTCATTTAACTAGACACCATCATTTATTATCCTCTGCAAAAATAGTTCATTATTCATTATCTTATTTATCAGCATCATTCAGCAGCGTCATCATTTAATAAATTACTAAGTTTCTTACTTCTAGCATACTTCATCACTAAAATTAACATACATAAATATGTTCGACGGTCTGCCGCAATTGCTTCACATTCTGAAAGGAAAGCAATTAGTCAAGCGACATAAACGTTTTCTGGGTATGGGTCCTTTATATTTTGTTGTAAGTGTTCACTGCGCATGCCATTACATCATAATTTTGAAAAGGTAGTTAGTTTCATTGGTCACTTAAGGAAGATGGAGAGGGAACTTTATTTTAATAGGTTATTGCTGTGGAGGGAGAACGTTACCTCTGTTGTCTATTGGCTCATATGCGCAGTGAACACTAACAACAAAATATAAAGGACACTGCATAGCTAGAACGCACCATTAGACCCAGAAGAAGGCCGCTGAAATCGTGGCCGAAATGTTGATTTGACTCTGGCCGCGGAAGCCTACGCAATTATAATTAGTCAAGGTTGCTATCATACGAGGCATAGCCGGCCGTGGTCGCCAGGCGGTTCTAGGCGCTTCAGTCTGGAACCGCGCGACTGCTACGGTCGCAGGTTCGAATCCTGCCTCGGGCATGGATATGTGTGATGTCCTTAGGTTAGTTAGGTTTAAGTAGTTCTACGTTCTAGGGGACTGATGAGCTCAGATGTTAAGTCCCATAGTGCTCAGAGCCATTTGAACCATACAGTGCATATACTCTATTTCGGTCATCTTTGTTAATTCTGAACCATTTACTTTTCATGACAAGGTATTGCATTTTCTTTCGTTCATTCCGATAGTGGAATTTCCATTTCATAGTGTAAGGTAACGGGCGAGTTGCGGCGCCCTGGAAATATTCTAAGTTCAAAGTTGGCGGCCACCGCTCGAGCCGTGCGGCAGGGCCGAGCTCGTTAGCAGACACGTGGTGCCAAACGTTAGCCGGACGAGAGGGGTAGCCGCAGCGCACGGTCCAGCCGCGTGACTGGGAATTCCGCTGTGACGAGGACGGTGCTTTGTGTCGATGAAGGAGATGTCGCTGCCGGGAGTGCCAAAGATGGTGGACTTTGTGAAACCTTAATGGCAGACATTTCACAGTTCGTATAGAAATTAATAGTAGCCAGATGAATCATGATACCTCAAAAAGAAACATGTACGTTATTATTACTTGCACGACGAGTCTGATGGTGTTATCAGATTTCCAATATCTTTACTAGTATAAAGTTTAGTATCTGATGGTAAATTAGGTAAGTAACACCCAGCAACGAGTTCCCACAATATAAACGCTTCATCTGATTTTGTCGATCGCCATGTCTTTAGAAAGCTATTAGTGTAAACCTAAATTGGTAGGAATTACAGGCATGCAACTTAAATAGTACATGAGCTATTGGAGGTCAAAGTGGCCGATTACTATCGATCGCGTCAGGCCATAAGTAGTCAACACTTACACGAAAAAACGGTAGCAGCATGCTTATAAATATATTGATTCATCTATGTCTTTGTTAATATCCGATATATGCTAATTATAAAGGAACTGGTCAATTATTTATGGTGTTTTAGAAAGCACAGAGATATTAGGCTCCTGGCCTACCTTTTGCCTCTTTTCCTTTGATGTATGTTTATTTAATTGTTTATGTATTTAATAATGTGTGTTAGAACGTGTTTATGGACCAACCGTAGGAATATTTATTTAATTTCAAGTAGTTAAATGTAAATCCGGTATTTCGTAAGTGCTTAAATATGTGTGTGAGTGTGTTGGTGTGAAGACATGGCGCGAGCGCTCTAGCCAATCATAGCGCTCGTGAATGGGAAGACTGGATCGGAGCATCGTCTCCGGAGAGGACAGTACGGGACAGGACACGGAAAGTGCTGGACGGCGGGCCGAACGCACAGTCGCGGGAAAGAGGAGGACAGTCGGGGGAAAGTGGAGGAGATTGCGCGCGATCGCGAGAGATAGAAATATTTCGGAGTGCCGACCTGTGCTCATGTGTGATTTCCGTGGCTCCCGCAGTGAAGACGAAGTACGCGCTTGGAAGTGAATATCTCGCGAGCTATGTTGTTGTTCATAACTAATTACGTGAAGTAGGAATCTATTGTTTCCCTGTTATTCAACTTACATTTTATTCCATTGCAGGACCATCGACACCAATAAGTGTTTTGCAGAAATATACCGCATTCTCAAAAGTACTTCTACTATCGTACTCATCATATAAAGTCGTTAAAATCGTACCTGCTGATTTTATTCGTTTGTAATCTTTCATTGATAAATTTCTATATTAATTCGCAATTGCCGAGTGATAAGAACCTCTGACCATTCGATTCATGTGTCTTATCATAGTGTATACTGTAGACTCAGCATTATTTGGCCTGTAATGCGGCAACTACGTATCCCAGCCCCTAGGCAACGAAACCAGCCAAAACTTTTAATATTTCAACTTTGAGTCGGAAGGTACGTAGTTATTTTGAAATATCGCAATAACAAACCACTGTGGTTGTTTAATTTATTTCTCTTACACGGTATTGCTTTCTGAAAATGATGAATATGGATTAATATTTTGAATTTAATTCATATACCCATTAAATGAAAACTTGTTTCTAGTGATATAACTAAGCGCACAGCATAGCATGACAGAAAACGTATTAGGTCACAACCGTAAACAGTTTTCAAGTGCAAAAAATGTACACACAATATCATAATGTAGTAGCAAAAAATGTAGAATAGTCAAGATATTGGGATATCATAAGGCAAAATGTCAAAATCAACTGGTGTTTGTTACATCTTACAGATTTCATAGTGCATACAGAGAAAATTCTACTTTCGATAGGCTGGCTCTGAGCACTATGGGACTCAACTGCTGTGGTCATAAGTCCCCTAGAACTTAGAACTACTTAAACCTAACTAACCTAAGGACAGCACACAACACCCAGCCATCACGAGGCAGAGAAAATCCCTGACCCCGCCGGGAATCGAACCCGGGAACCCGGGCGTGGGAAGCGAGAACGCTACCGCACGACCACGAGATGCGGGCTTTCGATAGGAAAACCATCAACTATACATAAAAAATGGAAAATGTGCACGGTCTGATATAACGACAAGAAAAACGACCTACTAACCTTACCTTGCCGGGCACATGCCAAGAAAAAATATGATCATCGCCAATGAGTGGTCAGATAGATATAAGTGTATAAGTGGTCACATAATATGTAAGTTTATCTGGAAACATGTGCATGGTATGAGGTATAACGACAAGAAAAGCGACCTCCTAACCTTACCTTGCCAGGCACTTGCCAAGAAAAAATATGATCATCATCAGTAAGTGGTTATATAAATATCTGGAAACGGCATTACGGTGTGATAAATCATAAAGTATGTTCATTCAATAAAGGGTTTAATATTGGAAATATGGTGACTGCTCTTGGTTTTTCTGGTTCTCAAAGTTTCGACATGTACGACATTGGGGTGAGGAATTCTGCGAATTCTATTTGGATCAGCGTATAGAAGCTCAAATTTTCTGCATCTACTCTTTCCTCTGTTGGATAAATAGTGTGTGCGTGCTAATACCTTCTGTCCTATGTGAAATTCACGGCGTGTACAAACCTGTTCTTGCTTTCTTCTGCGGCGTTCTGCGGCACGTTTGATATTGTTGAGTGCAATGTCAATTATTTCATGGTGGCGTAGTCGACTAGAAAAGAAAAAGGAAAAGATGCTAATTCTTTAATTTTGTTGGGTGGTTCAACATTTTTCAATATAACAGTAGGAGATAGCATAGTAGATTCATTTAGTATGGAGTTAATTACATCCTGGAATGATAGTATACGTGTGTCCCAATCAATGTGTCTTTTATGGCAGTATGTTCTACATAGTTTACCAATTTCTTTCACCAATCGTTTAGAAGGGTTCAAAGAAGCGTGATACCTGGATATATGTTGTTGTTGTTGTTGTTGTCTTCAGTCCTGAGACTGGTTTGATGCAGCTCTCCATGCTACTCTACCCTGTGCAAGCTTCTTCATCTCCCAGTACTTACTGCAACCTACATCCTTCTGAATTTGCTTAGTGTATTCATCTCTTGGTGTCCCTCTACTATTTTTAACCTCCACGCTGCCCTCCAACGCTAAATTTGTGATCCCTTGATGCCTCAGAACATGTCCTACCAACCGGTCCCATCTTCTTGTCAAGTTGTGCCACAAACTTCTCTTCTCCCCAATCCTATTCAATACCTCCTCATTAGTTACGTCATCCACCCATCTAATCTTCAGCATTCTTCTGTAGCAGCACATTTCGAAAGCTTCTATTCTCTTCTTGTCCAAACTATTTATCGTCCATGTTTCACTTCCATACATGGCTACACTCCATACAAATACTTTCAGAAACGACTTCCTGACACTTAAATCTATACTTGATGTTAACAAATTTCTCTTCTTCAGAACGGCTTTCCTTGCCATTGCCAGTCTACATTTTATATCATCTCTACTTCGACCATCCTCGGTTATTTTGCTCCCCAAATAGCAAAACTCCTTCACTACTTTAAGTGCCTCATTTCCTAATCTAATTCCCTCAGCATCATCCGACTTAATTCGACTACATTCCATTATCCTCGTTTTGCTTTTGTTGATGTTCATCTTATATCCTCCTTTCAAGACACTGTTCATTCCGTTCAACTGCTCTTCCAAGTCCTTTGCTGTCTCTGACAGAATTATAATGTCATCGGCGAGCCTCAACGTTTTTATTTCTTCTCCATGGACTTTAAGACCAACTCCGAATTTTTCTTTTGTTTCCTTTACTGCTTGCTCAATATACAGATTGAATAACATCGGGGATATATAGATCGGAGAAATGTTTCTAGCTCTTAACATACGTGTCCATATCGCAGAGGCGGCGGGATTCACGAAGGAGAAGGACGGCATGTGGGGACAGGGCTGGGCGGTGAGGGTGGATGGCTTTGGTGGGGATATGGGTGGCGACGGCGTCAGACGAGGTCTGGTGCAGGAAGGCAGCAGTGCGGGAGATGTCACCAGCAAATTGGAAGGTAAGGTCGTGGCCTTCGACCTGGGTGTGAATGGACTCCCTGTAGGCATCCCAGTTAGCACTGGAGTAATCATGGACAAGTTTGGCAGGGATGTCAGGGCGAGGAGCGGGGGATGGCGACCTTTAGAGATAGTGAGGAGAACGGGAGCACACTACTGTTTTTGAATCAGCGATTTATATTCTAAGCACATTTTAGTGCGGTTCTGAGCGTTTGAATTCACACAGTTTCTTTGTCAGTCATTTCCTGAACTTGACTCCTTAACTCTGATGAACAAGATGTCCATAATTAAAGCTCCAGTTTCAAAACGCTGTATAAGGAGAATCACTGCTCACAACGACCTCAAAGTTGCACAGCATATTATTGACTTAGAATCGAATCGTCGTGGAAAAAAAAGCAGAAACATGACGAATAGTTGACCAACAGATGGTGTTGAAAGCGTCAGAATACGCTCACAGCTTTTCCTCCCTTTGCCCAATGCATCTCCATGATGGATCGAGCGCTGCTAGTGAAGCTCTCTTACAAGAACGGCGCCAATGCGCCAGTAGCTCTGCTGAAGTTCCGGACATTCAAGGCTATGAAAAAAGGCACTGGTCCGATGTCAGCTAGGGCTCTGGAGAAAATTATTGCAAGATACAAAGAGACAGGTCCTTTGAGCTCCAATGTGTCAGAGGGAGGAAAGCAGTTGATCCGACGTCTGTCGAAGATGTGGCCACAGCACTGTGGCGGTGTGCAAACATGCAGCGCACTTGGAATTTTCCGAATGTCGGATATGCCTGGAAGCACGGTGCGTAACATCTTACGAAACATCTTGTATTGCTATCCATATAAAATCGTCTATATTCATAAGTTGATGCCTGCTGGCCTGTAAGCAAGAGAGATGTTCCCTCTGGAATTTCTTACTCGCATGGAAGAGGACAATGAATGGCCGTGGAACATTCAGTGGACAAACGAAGGCCATTTCCATCTCCAAGGACACATCAACATGCAGAGTTGCAGAATATGGGCAACGGAAAATCCGCAAGCACATCGACAGGTACCACTTCATTGTACAAAAGTGACTTCGTAGTGTAGGGTGACGTCTTTTGTCGTAGGGCCCTATTTTTTCCACGAGATGAGTCTTGCGGGACCTGTACCTATACGTTACTGATAAACGCTATGAGAGTCTTTGGCGCACCAGTGTACTCAGCAGAAATCAAACCTCCATTTGGATCGGACTTCCGTAACTCTTGTGCAGAAAGGTGTGCAGTATACTGCTGCAACCATTTTCAATAAGCTACCACTCGCATTCAAAAATCTTAGCAGTAATCCACGCGCTTTCAAATCGAAACTGAAGCGTTTCCTCATGGGTCACTCCTTCTATTCTGTCGACGAATTCCTTGAAAAATGAAGATGGTTCATGTTGTATTGTTCATTGTGTTTACTTAAACTCATGGACTGAAATTTTTTTGGGTTCATAAACATTTATTTTCATCTGTTATTACTTTTATGTTGTAGTTTCATGTACTGACCTTCGAGATTTGCTCCCCAATTTGGTCCTAAGGAACTTGACGTATAAATAAAAAATAAATATATTTCCAATCGTTTAACAGCATGAATGTACCGGTAGGATAATTTTTATGCACGATGACGCACCTAAGCACATTGCACAGCCAGTGAAGTGGCTGATGCAGACGAATTTCGGAAATGCTAGGATTATCAGCCGTCATTTTCCTACAACCAGGCCGTCCAGACCACCTGACCTTAATCTATGTGACTTCTGACTGTGGGGCTATCTGAAAGATGTTGTGTTCAATGGACCAATTACGAACGTAAATGAATTGAAGGCACGCATTACGCAATGCATTCTGGATGTGATTCCCGAGATACACCGATCTGTTGTCGACCATACTTTTTCTTGATTTCAGCTTGTGGCAGAAAACGGTGGACAGCATATTCAACATGTGTTGCTCTAATCTCATGACTCTTAGAAATCGATATCATTTCCCTTTTTACACGGTTTTCGGCCCCAGGAAGAATTAAAAACCGATGACATTTTGCTTTTTATGCAGTTTTTGGCCACAGGAAAAATGAAAACTGATGTCATTTTGCTTTTCGTGCAGATTTTGGCCTCAGCACAATTAATGACCGATTTTTCCTATCCTAACAAACAATGTCACAACTGGTGACTGTTTAAGTTGTGCAGTCATTCATATTGAACAGTAGTGATGGGGTAATTTGCAACTCAAACCGTATCCATCGTATAGCGATTGAACTGTCATTTGTAGCAGACACCATTTAAGTTACTACAAAGAACGAAAGAACGAAACTTGTCTAGCTTGAAGGGAGAAACCAGATGGCGCAGTGGTTGGCCCGCTAGATGGCGCTGCCATAGGTCAAACGGATATCAACTGCGACTTTTGAAAAATAGGAACCCCAATTTTTTATTACATATTCGTGTAGTTCGTAAAGAACTATGAATGTTTTAGTTGGACCACTTTTTTCGCTTTGTGATAGATGACGCTATAATAGTCACAAACATATGGCTCCCAATTTTAAACGAACACTTGGTAGCAGGTAGGTTTTTTTAATCAAAATACAGAACGTAGGTAAGTTTCAACATTTTATTTCGGTTGTTCCAATGTGACACATGTAATTTTGTGAACTTATCATTTCTGAGAACGCATGCTGTTACAGCGTGATTACCTGTAGATACCACATTAACGCAATAAATGCTCAAAATGATGTACGTCAACCTCAATGCATTTGGCTATACGTGTAACAACATTCCACTCAACAGCGAGTAGATCGCATTCAGTAGTGTTCGCACATGCATTGACAATGTGCTGACGCATGTTGTCAGGCGTTGTCGGTGGATCACGATAACAAATATCTTTCAACTTTCCCCACAGAAAGAGATCCGGGGACGTCAGATCCACCTGTCATGAAATATGCTATTCAATTGCGCTTCAACCGCACGCAAAATATGTGCCGGACATCCATCATGTTGGAAGTAAATCGCCGTTCTGTCATGCAGTGAAACATCTTGTAGTAACATCGGTAGAACATTACGTAGGAAATAAGCATACATTGCACCATTTAGATTGCCATCGATAAAATACGGGCCAATTATCCTTCCTCCCATAATGCCGCACCATACATTAACCCGCCAAGGTCGCTGATGTTCCACTTGTCGCAGCCATCGTGGATTTTCAGTTGCCCAATAGTGTATATTGTGCCGGTTTACATTACCGCTGTTGGTGAATGACGCTTCGTCGCTAAATAGAACGCATGTAAGAAATCTGTCATCGTCCCTTAATTTCTCTTGTGCCCAGTGGCAGAACTGTAAACGACATTCAGAGTCGTCATCATGCAATTCCTGGTGCATAGAAATATGGTACGGGTGCAATCGATGTCGATGTAGCGTTCTCAACACCGACGTTTTTGAGATTCCCGATTCTCACGCAATTTGTCTGCTACTGATGGGCGGATTAGCCGCGACAGCAGCTAAAACACCTACTTGGGCATCATCATTTGCTGCAGGTCGTGGTTGACGTTTCGCATGTAGCTGAACACTTCCTGTTTCCTTAAATAACTTAACTATCCGGACACTTGGATAATGTCGTCCAGGATACCGAGCAGCATACATAGCACACGCCCGTTGGGCATTTTGATCAAAATATCCACACAATATCGACCTTTTCTGCAGTTGGAAAACGGTCCATTTTAACACGGGTTATGTATCACGAAGCAAATACCGTCCGCACTGGCGGAATGTTACGTGATACCACGTACTTATACGTTTGTGACTATTACAGCGCCATCTATCACAAAGCGAAAAAAGTGGTCCAACTAAAACATTCATATTTCTTTACGTATTACACCAATATGTAATAAAAAATGGGGGTTCCTATTTTAAAAAAACGCAGTTGATATCCGTTTGATCTATGACAGCGACATCTAGCGGGCCAACCATAGCGCCATCTGGTTTCCCCCTTGAAGCTAGACAAGTTTCGTTCTTTGTAGTTTTTTCGTTTGATGCTTATTTCGTGAGATATTTGGCTCGGTCACTATTAATGGACTACCCTGTATAGATAAAATTTTCTTTATTTTTTTAATACCATGACGTTTCCCCTTGCATCAATAATATGCTTTAGAAATTTGACGTCATTGTGAGCAGCGTTCCTCTTTTTACAGTGTTTTGAAACTGGATCTTTAATTATGGACACCCTGTATCTACCCTTCTCCATCAGCGAAAATTTGTGCCGGTGTCACCATTACGAAGATACCCTATGTATTTTCTTAGGCGGAAAACTGACCAATTCGCTCAGTGACCGGCGTTCAGTAACACCGAACGTAATTACGTATTCTCACATTTATACGATAACTTAAAGGCTTCAACACAATTCCAATTTAAAATCCCTTTCCGAGTTTCAACTCAGTGTGACATTATGAGGCAACAGGAAATCAGATCTCGCGGCAAGGGAAATCAAAACTACACACCTGCAAATGTGGCGGGGAGCCACAGGGAAATATCGGCGGCCCGCGAGTCCTTGGAACAGGTTGTTGGCTCCGGACTGCCTCCCCCGCGCCGCGTACTGGTGGTAGGTGTGCGTGCCGCGAGGCATCCAATCAGTGCCGAGCCGCCGACAATTTGCCCGCGAATGGCCAGTAATTCAGTTTAAAGGGTGTGGGCGTGGCGGGGAGGAGCGGGGGACGGGGCCGTTGACACCGTGGCGGGGGTCGCCAGCACCAGATGGTCGCCCACGCCGCCTGTGCCACGTGGCCGCAGGTAGCAGTGCTGTGGTCGTAGCTGACCCCTCTCTGCCTCTTTGTTTGTTTATTCCGCCGCTCTCGACAAAGTGACAGGATAGAGGGCATTGTCTCTCAGGACGGAAAAGACTTGTAACGTTACTTTCGCGTTCTCGTCAATACGGTACCAGAACGTTCAAGTTCTACCACTGCAAAGACGGGAGATCCGCGATTCGGAATGTCAGAACTGTGCAGTAAGTAGCGGCAGGAACACCACCACAAAATCACACAGCACTAACACTGCAAACCATCGACTCTCGGAGAGAGATTTTAACCGTGTTCAACCTAATGGTAAAGTATCGAACTATTTTTCTCCGAATCATGCAGTTTGTGGGAAAAGCAGTGACAATAATTACTTTTGGAGACCTTTTATCAGACAAAGCCTGTCATAACAATAAACTGTTTCGCTTAATAAAACGGCCGCCAGCCCAAATCGGGCACAGTGTCTACACAAAAAGATGAAGTCAATCTTCGATACTGAATAAATAACTACTTTCACTTGTAAGATGGCAAGAACTATGCCCCTTACATGAAGTCATTAAAGATCACCTAACTCACGTTGAGCGAACAGTAGGGCTGAACAAAATGACTGACAAGGCACAATGCATCTTGTAGAGGGTATAGTATGGACGTAGTGGAATAATTAATGTTGGGTTATGGTTTTAAAGTAATTCACACGACATGGAAACTTTGTGGAAACGAGTCGATTTACTGGACGCTAGTTTACCCCAGGGAAGTATTTAGAGTTGACTGTGGCTGGCCCAGGGAGTGGCTAAGGGAAGTGACAATACGCAGCTTAGGGTGGCTCAAGCTCTGAGAAAGCGGTAATGGTGCGTGGCCTCCAGCTGCCTTAAGATGAGTGACAGTGAGTGGGTGGTTGACCCCGACTCCATGCTGGTGTACCGGGAAACAGACGGAGAACTTGTACACCTGTTGATAAATGTCCGCAGTTCCGTTTTCTGTGAAACATGCGAGAAAGCCGCCTAAAGCTACGGTGGAGCGGTCAACAGAGGTCAAAATATGTGTGTTCATGACAATAGCAACTTCACGCTGAATTCACGGTCTGCAGAGTCTGAAGTAAATCAGGTGAAGAGCGACAGAATGAAATACGCCGGCCTCCGATCGGAATGTAGGACCAAGGAATTTGAAGTAATCTCCTGGGAGTCAGAATTCCAGAAAACTCGGTGTTTGTGCAGACGCTAACCTTGATGGGTGGCCTGGGGGGAGCTAAATAGAAGAAGTTGAGAGGAAAGGAAATTTTGTGGGAATTTGTTCACTTCCCAGAGCAGGCATTGGTCTGCACTGGGAAGCGATTCATAATTAACGCGACTTGCGCTGCAATTGGCGTAAGTAATTTTGCTGGAGGGGAAACTGAGGCAAAGAGCGGACTGGCAGAAGTCTCAGTAGAGGTCTTCCGTTTCCAGCTTGCCTAGAGTGCGGACGTGGCGTTCTTTACTCAGCTTGCCTGAGAAAGAGTGAGCATCTCTGCAGTTTAGGACTTAGCAAATGGAACGATTGAGCTTGGAGATAGAAAGTTTTGCTTCAGCTATGTACTGAGCAAGATAGCTAGGAGTGAATAGATGAGCGCAGCCTTGCAGCACCACGAGGTCGGCCGACGTCCACACAACGACGCCACTCCGCCACGCTGAATTCGGTAATATTGCGCCCGCTCCGGCCACTGATTAATTTGTTGGATCACGTCGGCAAAGTTTCCACGAGGGTTTCATGAGCCGTGTATTGTAGAATTCTTCTCGCATTTTGCATTACGCCTGGGTCAGTCGATAGGAATTACTTTTGATTTATCGCGCTTTACTCCACGCAAATGCAGTTTATTACCACTGCCTGTTAGGAGAGTCATGTAATGTGATGATTGAAGGTCGTGAGTTAAAATAAATCTGTGCTAATCGACTGCATCTGTTGCAGTTAAACAATTATGTAACTTTACTTTCAGAAATGCTACTGAAAAACTTATCGTCATGGTCACACAAAGCGGTGGCCCTTAAACTGACACGTGCAAACTTTAGTATTTAATAATGATTTTCAGAATTTACTACCAAAACAGTACTATTTCCAGTAATTTACTATTATTCAAGCTTCAGTAAACATCAGGATACTCGGAATAAATTCGTTTAGGTAAGGACCCTACTGAGGCAAATGACATAGGAAAATTACGGTTAAACACAAAGGTAGATTTAACACTTATGTTCCACTGATTGAAGATGGATGGTTCATACTGTGATACATTTCTAAATAAAGTACTTTGCCTGTTACTGATGTCGAAGGTGGCGTGAGGCTGTGCTGCATAGTAACACTGCGCAGGTACGACTCTTGATGTACGTAGCTCTGTCTTCCTCTTGGTGGCGACGATAAAATTGCAAATTTTATGAGCTATTAATTTATTGCCGTACTGCGCCAATCATGTAGAACACGTCCGAGGCCAAAACCCAGACTTGCAGGTAAATTCAGGGCCTCTAGTGCTTGACCAACGTAATGCGTGTTCACCATTTGCAGGGCAGCTACCGACTGTGTGAGCCACTTGCGCGCCAATTCTCACTCGCGCGCACCACCACCTTTTCCATTCCACCACAGTACGGAGTTCCATTCTACCTATGATCCCTACATCTTTTCAATTTACACTTCTGCTTACAAAAACCCTAAGGATGAACCAGCTACAACTGCATGACAGCATATGCATACAAAATTGACATAATTAATTACAGTTGTACTTGAAATATTACATAATTATTTACAAAATATGTTTTGATACATTTATTCCTCCTACGTCAAAGAGGTTCTTTTAAAGAGATAAACTACACTTAACAAAAGCTTACTTACGTTATAGTATTTGCTTAATTTTTTCAAAATTATTATGGAACAAAAAATTTTATAATTTACAGATTAATGGCAGTATTATATTTACAATAGCATTACAGACTGAGAGACGTAAAGCGGTCAGTGACTGCACGCATTTCATGATTTGAGAATTTTTCCACCAGATTAAAATACAGTGATGAGCCAAAACACTATGACCACCTGCTTAATAATTTGTTCGTCCGTCTTTGGAACGATATACATCACTGATACTGACTACTGGGGATCCAACTGTTTTTTGGTGGGTTTATGGAGGTACGTGGCATTAGACGTCTAAGCACAGGTCACGTAATTCGCTTAAATAACAGGCCGCTGATTTCCGTTTGCAGTGATGGTGTCCGATAGTCACCGAGATCGGTTTCATAAGCTACAGATCAGGCGAATCTGGTCGCCAAAACACGAGCTACCAGGTGTACCTGTATGAAATGAGCGTTAAGATACAAATGTGTCGATAGGGAACATTTGTTGTGAACAAGCTTTAATTTTTTTTTTTTTTGTTTGGTTGGTATCACATCTGTCAAAGATATTGAAACGTCCCCTTAGAAAAATTATACAAGACTATGCTTAAACTGACACACAATATTTTTTAGCGCAACGCAATCTGACTTTCAATAATCCCTACAAAAGAATGGCTCTGACTAACATTAACCTATACCTTTCACAAATCACTTACCTCACAAAAATCTTCATTACTCGAACTACTGCAATACAGCGAGCGCCACTACTGCCAGCTAAATAAAAGATTCAAACTACGGAAGGCACTAACTACTGATAGGCATAGTTAGCAAATGAAAGATTTTAATTGAGAACAAACACTGTATTTACCTTAATAGTGTTGAAAAATCATAATATACATAGCAGTTCATGACATCCAGTCTTACAAATTTCAAAACTCCGCCATTTCTCTCTCCACATCCACCACTGCTGATGGCTCACCTCCAACTGCGCAATGCTACACGCTGTTCACATCCAGCTGCCCAACACTACAATGGCAGACAACAATGCAAACTAGCCACAGACTGCACACCGCACAGCCAGTGATTCTCATACAGAGCGCTACGTAACGTTGCCAATAAGAAAACATAAACAGACTACTTACATAGCCCCCATACTCCCCACAAAAAATTTTACAAATTGTTGTGGGCAGTGGCCAATAATGATTTGATAAAATTTTTCATAATTACAATAACAAAGATATCAAATGCACACACTTATTGATACAATGTTGGTCAAAAGCTAAAATTTTCTCACAGTCCATAAAGACAGTCCCGATCATTCATCACAGTAAAATTGTAGTGTTTTTCTCAAAGTCTGAGCAGTAAAAGAAAATGCACAGGGAAGTAGTGGATTTCCATGCAGTCTTGAAGAAGTAGTGTTGTCCTTCAAACGGAAAGACAGTGCTGACTCTCGACATGCATACAGGTAATGGGTCACAACAGAGCAAACCCACAGCAGAGTCATTAGAAGTTTTGAAGAATATTGGTAGGTAGGTCATCACAGAGTAGACCCACTGTAGTCCTGGTAGAGGTTACGGTATTGGTGTAGTCCTTGTAGAGATGGCCAGCAGCCATCTGTTGTGACTGTGCAGGTGCACAATCACCATTGAAGAGTCTTGCAGGTAATATAGCAAGTCCATAACCACCACTTGTGCACTCACAAAGTTTTTTGGAATTGTCCTTAGAACCAGCAATGCTGTTATCCAGTCCCTTGCTGAATTATTAACACACGTGCAAACAGTAACAGTCCCTACTTCTCACATATTGTCCATATACTGTGACCAGCAAAAACGTGTGCAGTGAAATGGAACTTACAAGTTAATAATTTGATGAACTGGTGTCAATTACAATTTTATAACATAAGAATACAATTACAAAGGTACAAAATACATCATTAAAGAACATAAAAATACAGATAACATTTGTAGTACAGGCTTTACAACAGAATAGAAATAAACAAATACATCAGTGTTACAGGAATTATGACATAAGTGAATACATAAAAGATCAGAATAATTATTGAAACATCAACTTCACACATGAGCATTAAAACAAAACAGAATAAATAATGTCTAAACATCTTTACAAAGTAAATAACATAGTATTAACGCAAATTATATTTGAGGGTAACAGTATTCCTCATCATAGTTAATGTAGCTGCGTATTAGATAAATTCTACAATATAAATCGTATCAGATAAACACATAAAGGCAGGTTGAACACAAATACACAAGGGTACACAAACATATAGCGGAATAATACAAAAGGAAAGGACAGGGTTTGTTGTACTGCAGCATTTTGCAAACAAAACTTTCTTTACTTCTCGGAAATCTCCCTTCGTTCTTCATTATTTCCAAAAAGTCCTATCTATACCTGCTTTCTGTACTTTTCTCGTATAACCTCTCAGTGCATTTCTTCAAATTCATCGTAACTCATTCTCTTATAGGCTACTCCCTCTTAAGCTAACTTAAACCTACTGAGCTCAGATGCTAAACTAAGGGATGAGGCAATGCAGCAGCACAAAACAATTAACACAAACAGCAATGACAAAAAAATGGAAAATTGCAAAGCAAGCTACAGTAAATCTAAATTACCAAGCAATGCAACATTACAACTAATATGAGCCAATGTGCAGCAACAAGAAAAATAAATCAGTAGTAAAACTAGCTTAACAGAGTAATACAAAGTGAAATTTAGTAGCACTATGCCTGGCAAACAGCAGCAGCAAATGCAATAACTTACATCTGAACATGACATAGCTCACACAGAAAAATATTATTAAAGACAACAATGCAGACAAGGGAAATGTATATTCACATTTTAATGTCTATGTAATTAAAATGGTGCACCACAAGAAGCTATTCTACCAAAAAAATTACCAAGTAGTTGAAAAGAAAATTCCGTATGCAATTCCTGTGAAGGGAAATGTCTTTTTATGCTCCTTCGTTTTTTTGAATAGATCATAAAATTATTTACTGGATCTGTAGGCATAAAGTATTTATATTAGTACATCTATTAAATTTTATTTTAACCAATGCTGCTGCTGCTAGATACTTGATATTAAACAAAATGAGTAAATAAATACATAAAGCAAGCCATATGACATTTTTCTCAACTAGCAAGACAATAGCCGTGAAATGTTTCTCATCGTTGCATTAGGCATTTTGTAAATATCATAAATTAAGAGCTCCACAGTATAATCATATGTTTTCAAGTTTGAGCATGTCATATTTGCGATGCTTTCTACAAAGGAATGTCAATAGCGAGGATAATGGCCTCCCTTTTTTTTTTCTACCTGTGCCTCTGAAAAGGCACACACTAATGGATATTTCTCCATCGTTGTAAGTAGGCTGTTTATGTTTTCTTTATGTAAGTAGGCTGTTTATGTTTTCTTATTGGCAACATTACGTAGCGCTCTGTATGAAAATCACTGGCTGTGCTGTGTGCAGCCTGTGGCTAGTTTGCATTGTTGTCTGCCAATGTAGTGTTAGGCAGTGGCAGCTGGATGTGAACAGCGCGTAGCGTTGCACAGTTAGAGATGAGCTGCCAGCAGTGGTGGATGTGTGGAAGGCAATGGCGGAGTTTTGAAATTACATATATTATGACTATTAAGGTAAATACATTGTTTGTTCTCTATTAAAATCTTTCATTTGCTAACTATCCCTATCAGTAGTTAGTGCCTTCAGTAGTTTGAATCTTTTATTTAGCTGGCAGTAGTGGCGCTCGCTGTATTGCAGTAGTTCCAGTAACGAAGATTTTTGTGAGGTAAGTGATTTGCGAAAGGTATAGGTTAATGTTAGTCAGGGCCATTCTTTTGTAGAGATTTTTGAAAGTCAGATTGCGTTGCGCTAAATAATATTGTGTGTCAGGTTAAGCACAGTCGTGTATAAATTGTTCTAAGGGGACGTTTCATATGGCGACCCTGCCAGGATAGGCTGTTTATGTTTTCTTTATGTAAGTAGGCTGTTTATGTTTTGTTATTGGCAACGTTACGTAGTGCTCTGTATGAAAATCACTGGCTGTGCTGTGTGCAGCCTGTGGCTAGTTTGCATTGTTGTCTGCCATTGTAGTGTTAGGCAGCGGCAGCTGGATGTGAACAGCGCATAGAGTTGCGCAGTTAGAGGTGAGCCACCAGCAGTGGTGGATGTGTGGAAGGCAATGGCAGAGTTTTGAAATTACATATATTATGACTATTAAGGTAAATACATTGTTTGTTCTCTATTAAAATCTTTCATTTGCTAACTATCCCTATCAGTAGTTAGTGCCTTAAGTAGTTTGAATCTTTTATTTAGCTGGCAGTAGTGGCACTCGCTGTATTGCAGTAGTTCCAGTAACGAAGATTTTTGGTGAGGTAAGTGATTTGTGAAAGGTATAGGTTAATGTTAGTCAGGGCCATTCTTTTGTAGGGATTTTTGAAAGTCAGATTGCGTTGCGCTAAATAATATTGTCTGTCAGGTTAAGCACAGTCGTGTATAAATTGTTCTAAGGGGACGTTTCAGCGTCTGACACAGCTGGGTGCCCATGACGTATTACGTGCAGGTGGTCACTTAACTTTCTTATGGAAATATTTACGACAGCAGTTTCCACTACAGTGACAGTCTCATATAAAAATGTTTCACAGGTCAAGAATTTGCGTTACAAATCTGTAGAAACAAAATCCTATTGATATAACAGTGTCCAAAAAATTTTCGTCGGCATTGTGATACATTCACGCATTTACATACATTTCATAACTCTTAAAGTACGATTCTTGGTTTCCAACAACCTTTTTCACAAACCAGAGTCCATAACCACTACTCATTATTCCTTACCTTATTCGTCGACACTTCTTCAATAGGTCATCATAACAGATACATAGCATAATCAAATTCCTCATATACGGTAACATCATTTTATTGATCATAAACAAACCTCAGCAGCATAATACACATCGTCGTCGTAATAATAACATCATAACACCTCAGTCAAATCTCAAAAACGTCGTAGCTTTCTGCAATAATTTCAAAACCTAAAGAAAATTCTCTGCTCATTTCAATAGTGTCGTCTACCTCAAACATACTTTAAAAATCATGATCTGATACCAAATACATCATTCAAAGCTCTCATAGTATCACAATGGTTCCGAAAAAATATGAACAGTTCACAAAGTACAGACAAAATACAATTTCATAAGTGTGAAGTTATCCAGCTGTGTAATTGCGTAAACATCTGTCACTGGCATAGTAAAAAAGTTAAATGATCAGATAGCTGTGTAATTTATGTGTTAGAGAAATATGGTACCCATGTGTAAAGTTGTATAAGCAAATACCATATTAGCTAGGGCTCCTTGTGTTTGCCAGACACATGGTACACTAAGTAAGTGTGTACCCCCCTGAGGATTAATGTAATTATACCCTCAGGTGTTACAGAATACAGCAATGGAATGAAATGTATTACGGAAAACCTTTGTAACATTGTACTTCAAATATCTTTAAAAATAAATGTTTTAAGTACAAAATTAATCACTCAAATACGTGTACTGTAGCGCTAAACTGTGCGTCTTGTTGTAAGATAATCTCTGTGGAAGTGTCGTAGGTATCGTCCTCCAAAAGCTAAGTTCTGCAGAAGTCAATGTACTTACCTCATGATACACAAAAGTGAAATGCTTTGCGTATAGATATCTTAGTTATTACGCTTATTGCCGTGATGAGGAAAGTACTGTGCTGTAACGTATTGTTGTCCTATGGAAAAGGCTGTCTCCTTGTAGCTATAGCACAAAAGTTACTACTAAAACATGTTTTACTTTACAGAAGAATTCAGAAAAACTGTGCAGATATAAAACAGATACACCGCAAAAGCAACATTGTAAATTGTCACTCGTTAGTAGCGTCGTGATAAAATCGTGTAGCTGTCACATAAACTAACCACTGTGTCATCTGGTATTTCACAGAAAGTACTTTAAATCCAGAATGTATTTTCAAGTAAACCAAAATGTTGCATTAAAATCTCATTAGCAGCACTGGTAAATGTTCTAAGTATATGAGCCTTATAGTCGTTACGTAATCGTGCAACTAACAAGCAAGAATGTAAAAATAACAACATTGTGTCATATGTTCACTATAACAATGCATTCGTAAATTCTGTTGAAATAAGTTCTCTTGGTTCTTGACTGGATATTTAACTTCAAACATTGTTGCATATTAACAGATTCTAAGTCTGACACAGCATAGTAGCAATGTAAAGTGAAAAGTTATATGGCAAAGTCAAAGTAAAAAAGCAGATTATCTCTCAATAAACGGTTTTACATGTGAAATGTGGTGTAACCCTTTGCTCTTCCTAGTTACGCAGAGTTTCAACTTTAACGCAATTATCATGTGGTATACATCGGTAAAGGATACTGGAATTTTTCTCAAGGTTAGTGTCTATGTTATTTTTCCCTGAGCCAGCGGGCACACGTGGCTGCCTGCAGTGCGAGTCATTGTCTGTTTCTTTGTTGGCGCACGTCGTTACTGGGATTAGGAGACCTAACTTCTACAAATTCACCTTGCCCAGAGGGCCCAGCCCTGTTTAAATCCCGCCAGTTCTGATGAAATTCAGGTCTGTCGTTATGTCAGTAGTTGACATAGTTTCTTGTTTGTCGGTCATGTGGTGGAGAATTTCTCCCGGAATCGTAACTGCGTGGTGGACCGTTGCGGCTAAAGTTATTCTGTCTCCCTTGATAATAATTATTTTGGTTCCCATATTGTCTGTTTCTACGGTTGTCTCTGTTCAATTCATTACTATGGAAAAGCGATCTTTCTCTGTAACTATTATTCTGCCAACGGTTGTCATACGGATGGTGTCTGTTTTGGTCACGATTTGTGTTGTGAGAATAGCCTTGCCATGTCCAGTTATTATTTCTTTCGTCGCGGAATTGTGACGGATGTGACCTGTAACTGTTGTGTTCCTGTTTCCGCGTTCCGCGATTTCCGCGATTGTCAGTGTCAATTTCCAGTTCTTGTAACAGTCCCTGAAAAGCTTCAATGTCGTCTTTGCAACGTCCTGCCAAAATAATATGTCGTAAATGTTCAGGTAATTTGATTAAGCAAATGCGGATGAGTTCTGAGGCGCTGTATGGGTTTGACAGGTACTGATTCTTGTGCAACATGTCTTCAATATATTTCACAAGACTGGAAAAATCAGATTGTTCGGAATGCTTCATCATTATGATGCTATGTTTTACTCGGTCTTGTTTAGCTTGAGACCAATATGCTGAGAGGAAGGCATGATAAAATTCTCCTTCACTGTGACAATCGTGAATGACCGATCGCATTCTTTCAGCTGGTTTATTCTCTAAGTAGCCATACATAAATTCTAATCTGTGCTCTAACGACCAGTTGGGAGGAAAACAATGAGAGAATTGATGAAGCCATGCTTGTGGATGAATGTCGTTGCCAGAATTCTTAAATGTTTTGAATTTACATGTAGTAATGAACAGCTTACAGTCAAAATCATCATGTCGGCGAGTCACATGTCGGTCATTGTTACGTCGTTTCGGCGGTTCCATCTCAAAATTCGGTGTGCCTTGCCAATTTCTTTCATAGATTCCGAAGTGTCCTGTGTTATTATTTTGTGGTTGTTCCGTATTTCTAAGTCCCTCTTCCCGTGTTGGAGCGCGAGTGTCCTCTGAAACATGTAATTTTTGTATTACTTGTGCCAACTGATCTTGTACTTCCTGGATTTCTCTTTCGTGTTGCGTATTAATTTGATTCTGATTTTGTTTGACTTTCTTAATTTGTTCATACTCTTCTGTGTCAGTGATGGCTACAGGTCTTGTGTCATTCAGATCATCTACCTTTGCAGATAAGTTAGTGGACTGATCTGAAAGTTCGGCTACTTTATCTGTTAGTGAAATTATTTCCTCTGTGTGTTTTTCTGAACCAAGTTTCAGAGTGTCCATTTGTGTTGAAATCGTATCTACTGTGTCCTTTAAGTTTTCCTGAGTTTTTGCAAGTTGCATAACCGAATCGGTAGATGCAGCTGAGTCAATTTTAGCTTGCAAGGTCTCATGATTTTCATGAACAGTAGTTTGCAGTTCTTTTATGGCTGCTTCGTGATTCTTTAATGCATTTTCATGACGCGAAGAAATAGGTTGGAAATGCTCACAAATTTGTGTTTTTACGTCATTACAAACTTTTTGACATTTCGATTCGATGTTATGTAACTCAGTAGTTAAATCTTCACGTGTTTGTTCAAGCGTGGTGTCTAACTTTTGAAGATTTTTTACCATTGTGTCTAACTTTTTAAGATTTTGTTCCATTGTGTCTAACTTTTTAAGATTTTGTTCCACTGTGTTTAACTTTTGAAGATTTTGTTCCATTGTGTCTAACTTTTGAAGATTTTGTTCCATTGTGTCTAACTGTTGCTGTGTTTGTCTCTGGTGTTGTTCCATTGTGTCTAACTTTTGAAGATTTTGTTCCATTGTGTCTAACTTTTGAAGCCTTTGTCCCATTTGTTGCATTAACTGTAATAACAGTGCACTGGTGTCTGAAACATGTTCCTCAGTGCTTTTCGGCAGTGAATTTGCACCGGCAACATTCACATTTTGACAAGCAGAAAATGTGTCTTGACTTATTTGAGAAAACGGTGAGGGCCCAAAACGCGAAATTGTGTCCTGTCATTTCGGGTTCCTGAGGCGAGCTGTTGCCGACCGATCGATCGATAATGCTTCCCTGTTCACTACCTGTTTCACTGTCTACACCATTATTTGCCGCCTGCTCCATTTCCCTATGCACAATTACCAAATTACTACTTCGAATGTCTGTTAATTCATTACACAGTGCTGCTGATAAGCTACGCTCGTCATCACTATTATTTCTCAGTTTACTTTGGAGCCTAGTGTTACGTTTTTCACACGCCATTATTGTCACAATATTTCACACGATAACACAGAAAAGCACAATTTGAAGAGCAAAAATAAGAGAACACATTAACATAGCACTGAAAATAATATGTAGTTAATTGCAAGCGCAGCTGCGAAATACTTGGTGCAAATCTACATGCATGCCACAACTGTTTTACTGTACAACAATGAAAGACTGCAACTACAAAGGAGATTCTCTCTACAATTACGCGCTAGCAATAAACAATAGCTACACTAATTACACAAACTACAAGGAAAAAGATCAGAAGATTCCAGTGAGGTATCCTCGGCTAAGGGTCGACATATGAAACGTCCCCTTAGAAAAATTATACAAGACTATGCTTAAACTGACACACAATATTTTTTTAGCGCAACGCAATCTGACTTTCAATAATCCCTACAAAAGAATGGCTCTGACTAACATTAACCTATACCTTTCACAAATCACTTACCTCACAAAAATCTTCATTACTCGAACTACTGCAATACAGCGAGCGCCACTACTGCCAGCTAAATAAAAGATTCAAACTACGGAAGGCACTAACTACTGATAGGCATAGTTAGCAAATGAAAGATTTTAATAGAGAACAAACAATGTATTTACCTCAATAGTGTTCAAAAGTCATAATGTATATAGCAGTTCATGATATCCAGTATTACAAATTTCAAAACTCCGCCATCTCTCTCCCCACATCCACCACTGCTGGCGGCTCACCTCCAACTGCGCAACGCTACGCGCTGTTCACATCCAGCTGCCCAACACTACAACGGCAGACAACAATGCAAACTAGCCACAGACTGCACACCGCACAGCCAGTGATTCTCATACAGAGCGCTACGTAACGTTGCCAATAAGAAAACATAAACAGCCTACTTACAATATTTAGTATACATCAATTCATGGAACAAACAGCATCATATGTTCTCATTGTGTTAACAATGTCGAATTTTGTACCAGAAAGTGATGATCTGCGGAAAGCATTAATTTTTTGTTTTCATTTGAAAAAAAAGTGCTGCAGAGTCGCATCGGATGCTTGTCGAGGCATATGGTGATCATGCTCTATCAGAAGCAACATGCAAAAGATGGTTTCAAAGGTTCAGAAATAATTATTTTGATGTAAGAAATGAAGAACGTGGAAGACCACCAAAAAATTGCAAGCAATATTGGATGAAGATGATACTTTGATTCAGAAGCAAATGGCAGCATGGCTAAATGTTGCACAACAAACAATTTCTGACCTTTTGAAAGCTATGGGAAAGATCCAAAAGTGTGGGAAGTGGGTGCCACATGAATTGAATGAATGACAGATGGAAAACCGAAAAACCATTTATCAAATTTTGCTTCAAAGACATGACAGAAAATCAATTTTGCATCGAACTGTTACTGGCGATGAAAAATGGATTCATTTTAAGAATTCTAAATGGGAAAAATCATGGGTTACTCCGGGACAACCATCAATATCGATTGCAAAACCAGATCGATTTGGCAAGAAGACAATGCTCTCTGTTTGGTGGGATCAGAAAGGTGTGGTGTACCATGAGCTTCTAAAACCCGGTGAAACTGTGAATACTAATCGCTACAGATAACAAATGAACAATTTGAACTATGTATTGATCAAAAAAAGACCAGAATGGGCCAGAAGACATAGCAAAATAATTTTTTACACGACAAAGCACCTGCACACAAAGCAAAACTGGTTCAGGATACAATCAAAACACGTGGCTTTGAGCTGATACCCCCACCCAGACGTACCCCCTTCCGACTATCATTTGTTTTCATCAATGGGACACGCATTGGCTGAGGAACACTTCAATTCCTGCGAAAAAGTCGAAAATTGGGTGTCTGATTGGCTTCAAAAGACGAACATTTCTATTGGCGTGGTGTCCACAAATTGCCAGAAAGGTGGTCAAAATGTATAGAAACCAATGGTCAGTACTTTGAATAAAATGTTTTTACTTTTCAGTTCAAAATTAGTGTTTCATTTTCACGAAAAAACGCTCATTTCATACCGGTACACCTGGTATAAGGCTCTTCAAACCACTGTAGCACGGTTCGGGCTCCCAGACACGGGCAATTACGCTGCTGACAAACGTCATCGCCGTCGGAGAAGACACCAAGCATGAAGCGGTGCAAGCGGTTCGCAGCTGTCATCTTGTCTTCGATTACTACCACAGGTCTTAGCAAACGCGGGAGAATGTCTCCCGTAGCATTATACTCCACCCACCAACCTGCGTCCATCGCAAGCTGCACGTCTCGAACTGCCGTTCATCTCGATGGCGGCGTTTGTGGAGACGATCATCGACCTAATGTCGCAAAAAAGTGATTCACCCGAAGAGCCGACGGGTTTCCATTGGTCGACGGTCAAATCCTGATGGTCCCGTGCCTACTGCAATCGCAACTAACGATGTCGTAGCGTCAACACGTGAACGCGTGGGGGTAATCCGCTGTGGAGCTTCATGTTACACAACGTACAGTAAACGGTGTGCTCCGAAAGACTTGTGCGTGCACCAGCACTGTGCTCTTTCGGCAGGGACACCACAGGTCACCCACCATCTATCCTACTTTGCAGAGCAGACATGCCTCGGAACCCCATGTTCTGTGCAGAGTCGTGGACGTCCAACCATATAGCGCCTACCTGCCATTTCACTGCCCTACTTCTTTCCGTAGATGCTCTCGACAGTACCACGTGAATATTCGACCAGTTTCGCCGATTTTGGGATAATCGTTCACTGTCTCTGCGTAATAATAATCCACCATTTGTCCAAGTCGTTTATCTCAATGGATTTTTCCATTTTCAACCGATATCTTCACTAGAGTGATCCCGTGTCTGCTCCAGTTACGTACACTACTGGCCATTAAAATTGCTACACCACTAACATGACGTGCTACAGACGCGAAATTTAACCGACAGGAAGAAGATGCTGTGATTTGCAAATTGATTAGCTTTTCAGAGCATTCAAACAAGGTTGCCGCAGGTGGCGACACCTACAACGTGCTGACATGAGGAAAGTTTCCAACCGATTTCTCATACACAAACACCAGTTGGCCGGCGTTTCCTGGTGAAACATTGTTGTGATGCCTCGTGTAAGGAGGAGAAATGCATACCATCACGTTTCGGACTTTGATAAAGGTCTGATTGTAGCCTATCGCGAGTGCGGTTTATCGTATCGCGACATTGCTGCTCGCGTTCGTCGAGATCCAATGACTGTTAGCAGAATATTGAATCGTTGGCTTCAGGAGGGTAATACGGAACGCCCTGCTGGATCCCAACGACCTCGTATCACTAGCAGTCGAGATGACAGACATCTAATCCGCATGGCTGTAACGGATCGTGCAGCCACGTCTCGATCGCTGAGTCAACAGATGGGGACGTTTGCAAGACAACAACCATCAGCACGAACAGTTCGACGACGTTTGCAGCAGCATGGACTATCAGCCGGGAGACCATGGCTGCGGTTACCCCTGACGCTTCATCACAGACAGGAGCGCCTGCGATGGTGTACTCGACGACGAACCTGGGTGCACGAATGGCAAAACGTCAATTTTTCGGATGAATCCAGGTTCTGTTTACAGCATCATGATGGTGGCATCCGTGTTTGGCGGCATCGCGGTGAACGCACATTGCAAGCGTGTATTCGTCATCGCCATACTGGCGTATCACCCGGCGTGATGGTATGGGGTGCCATTGGTTACATGTCACGGTCACCTCTTGTTCGCATTGACGGCACTTTGAACAGTGGACGTTACATTTCAGATGTGTTATGACCCGTGGCTCTACCCTGCATTCGATTCCTGCGAAACCCTACATTTCAGCAGGATAATGCGCGACCGCATGTTGCAGGTCCTGTACGGGCCTTTCTGGATACAGAAAATGTTCGACTGCTGCCCTGCCCATCACATTCTCCAGATCTCTCACCAATAGAAAACGTCTGGTCAATGATGGCCGAGCAACTGGCTCGTCAAAATACGCCAGTCAATACTTTTCATGAACTGTGGTATCGTGTTGATGCTGCATGGGCAGCCGTACCTGTACACGCCATCCAAGCTCTGTTTGACTCAATGCCCAGGCGTATCAAGGCCGTTATTACGGCCAGAGGTGGTTGTTCTGAGTACTGATTTCTCAGGATCTATGGACCCAAACTGCGTGAAAATGTAATCACATGTCAGTTCTAGTATAATATATCTGTCCAATGAATACCCGTTTATCATCTGCATGTCTTCTTGTTGTAGCAATTTTAATGGTCAGTACTGTATAGTCACTTATGCAACTGAAACGCCTTTTACACCAGTACGGGGAGGTATTGAATTTGTGAAGATTAGAGCGAATACTCCTACACTAAATATAAAGATGTTATGAGAATTGTAGTAACAGATAAATTTGTTACTTGATCTGCAGATAGGTGTAGGAATACTATTTACTTTGGAGGGTGTTTATTAATTTTTGGAAATTTTTTACTAAAGGAGTGTTAGCCAGCTCTGTTTGTTCATTAAGGATATAATCTGGGGTGCTGTTTTTGTGTGTGTATGTGTATTTCTTTTTCTTCCAATGCATTCATAATGGCTCCCTTTTCTACTAGATGTAAAAGTTTTAAGCTGTTCTCACTGTTTCTCACTGAGTAGTTTTCTTCAGCAATATGGGCTGCAAATACAGATTTGTTCACGTTGCCAAGCCTTAAAGCATCAATGTGTTCTTTTTATCTAACTTCGAAACTTCTGCCTGTCTGTCCAATTCAGAATTTTGGGCATGTATCAAATTTGAGCTTGTATATTCCTGATTCACTGTAGGGGCCCTTGAAGGTGTTTACATCGTGGATTACTTTTTGTTGTAATTTATTATTTGTGGAAAAGCTGATTGATATATTTTTCTTTTTAAATAAGTTTGCTATTTTGTATGGTAAGGGGTCTTTGTATGGGAGAGCAGCGTATTTAGGTTTGGCTTCTGTCACACACTCATTTGGCTTGGAGTGCATGTTGTGTGGATTGCTGTTTAGTGGAACTGTGGTTTTTGTTTGCATTTCGTTGTGGAGTTTTTCTGTTATTGTGAGTTTGTATCCATTATTAAGAGCAAGTATTTTAATTATATTGATTTCATTTTGTTGGTCTGTGTCACTCATTGGTACTTTTTTAATTCGATGTACCATGGCTCTGAAGTATGCCATCTTTTGTTGGCGAGGGTGGCACGATGAGTTGTCAATACTGACATCTGTGGTGGTAGGTTTTCTGTGAATACTAGATTGATGTTTATGGTTACTATCGTAAATCATCAGGTCAAGAAAGTTAATGCTTTTATTAGTTTCATGTTCAACTGCGAATTTAATATTTTTGTGCATTTTGCTTTGATCTGCTGCTAATGCATCAATTTCATTGTTTGTACCTTCAAAAAGCGAGATTGTATCATCAACATATCTTCTGTAGTAGATTATTTTGTTTGAGATGTGCTGGTTGGTTAAGAAGAATTTTTGTTCTATATGTTTGATGTAAATATCAGCCAATATCCTAGCTAAGCTACTTCCTATTGCCAAACCATCATGTTGTTTGTTGAAGCTAAAGTAATTATGCTCTAGAATAAGTGTAAGTATTTCTATGAGTTCATAGATCTCTGGGATACTAATTTTCTTATATTTAAGCAGATTGTTTCTTATAAAGTTAATAGTCTCTTTGACAGGGATGTTCGTGTATAGGTTGACTATGTCTAGTGATGCTAATTTAGCTGTAGGTGGGATGTGGATGTCTTCAATTAAGCTTATGATTTCATGTGTGTTATGTATGGTGTAGTTATTTTCAAATGTGTAGTATTTGGTAATGAGGTCTTTCAGTTTACGGCTTATGAAGTATGCAAGGCTGTTTCTTGAGTTAACAATCGGGTGAATGGGACAATTTTCTTTATGAACCTTTGGCATAACTAGAGCTACCAAGTTAGCTAAGCAAAAATGTATGAATATTTGGCTAAAAATATAAGAATATTTGTGGCTGGTTGCTGTCTCAACTCCATCAACATTTGTCTTCAAATAACTGCGACGGTCTCCAACGGCTGGTTGGAGAGCCATGCCCATAGTGCTCCAAACGTTCTCAGTTGAGTAGAGATCCAGCCATCTAGCTGGCCAAGGCTAGAGTTTGACATGCACGAAGACAGGCAGTAGAAACTGTCAGACGGGCATTATCTTGCTGAAATGTGTGCCTAGGATGGCTTGCCATAAAGGGCATCAAAACGAGGCCTAGAATATGGTCGACGTCCCGCTGTGCTGTAAGGGTGCAGCGGATGACAACCAAAGAGGTCTCACTACGAAAAGAAACTGTTGTGTTGGCTGAAGATCCAACACCGTGTTACTAGAGGAGGCCGAATTGCACGCGTTTTAGCTCACGCAGGCTGGTGTGAGAAGGGAAGAACTATACTGACGTGAGGTCTGGAACATGACAAGGAATTAGAATTCAGGAAGCGGACGTAATTAGTTTCATACTTAACTTTAATCCATTAATGATGAATGTCGCTCTTGACAGTACATGAGTCACAATGTTATCTGTTCAGAATAGTACCTGACTATGGTGCCTTGCTAGGTCGTAGCAAATGACGTAGCTGAAGGCTATGCTAAACTGTCGTCTCTGCAATTGACAGCGTATGTAGACAGTGAATCATCGCTAGCAAAGTCGGCTGTACAACTGGGCGAGTGCTAGGGAGTCTCTCTAGACTAGACCTGACGTGTGGCGGCGCTCGGTCTGCAATCACTGATAGTGGCGACACGCGGCTCCGACGTATACTAACGGACCGCGGCCGATTTAAAGGCTACCACCTAGCAAGTGTGGTGTCTGGCGGTGAAACCATAGAAACGGCACTCCAGACCGTCATTCCTGGCTGTCGGGCCGAATAAGGGCGAGTCCGGCTGGTATCCAATCGGTGTTCAGAGCGTCTGCAGATACGTATTCTGTCTGGCATCCCTCTGACTGGAATAAAATTGTCTTCACTGATGGAGTCACTTCGAACTGAGCTCCAATGACCAAGATGTAATGGAGACGATCCGGAAGGCAGTGGAATACCAACATGTCGCCTCCCTCCCCGCCCCCCCCCCCCCATATAGCCCTACAACCAGCAGAGTACCTTTGGTTGTCATCTGCAGCAGCCTTACTGCACAACGGTACGCCGGCGATACCCTACGTCCAGTTTACATTTCAGCAAGATAATGCCCGTCCGTATTCGACGACAGTTTCTACTGCTTGCCTTCGTGCTTCTCAAACCCTACCTTGACCAGCAAGATCACCAGATCCCTACCCAATTAAGAACATTTGGAGCATCATCGACACGACCCTCCAACCATATTGGGGTTTTGACGATATAATACGCCAATTGATCAGAATTTTGGCACGATATCCCTCAGGAGGATGTGCAAAAACTCGATCAAATAACGTCAAGCAAAGTAACGGCTTGCCCAAGGGCCAGATGTGGACCAACGCGTCACTGACTTTATCAATTTGTGAGGCTCTTTCTCTTGAAAAATCATCCAATTTTTCTGAAATTGGTCTGAAATTTTTTTCCGGAGACCGCTGCCAGTCACACATTTTTGGTGATTTATTTAAATTGTTTAATAACTAAACATGTTTCGACACACAGATATTATCTCCAGGCTACAACGGTAATAAAAAGCATTTAACAAACGAACATATAGATGTAATAGTTGTTCTTTACAGTCTTGGCATGTGCTTTGGCCATTCGGCACAGAATGAAAAGCTTAACCTAATATGAGGGAATATTTCTTCGCTTATTAGTCTGCTGTTTACGTATATTTTTAAATAATCACTCACTTTGTTCGCAAGGATGTCTTCATGTAGTGTAATAGGGCATACGTTTGTGGATCCTCTTCTCCTGAAGGCGGGACAGTGGTTTGCGGCGCTGTTATCTCGATACAATTTATCAAGTCCGGTACATATCATGTCGTTGAAGTTGTCTTGCAAGTTTCTTTCAAATGCCATTGAAAAAATATCTAGTTCCTTTAGAAAAAAAAGGAAGTCGGCGTTGTATTTCGGCGACTATATACGATAAAAGGTACTTCCTACCGTCAGGAAACCCGCTATATTGTCACCTTTGATTTGGCGAAAACCGCTCTTCAATACATTCACTCATTCTTAGCTGCCTCACACTATACAGTCTTCAACGTTACGTATTAGTATTTTAACAGTACTGAATTGAAATTGAAAAAAATTGAATTCTTCATATTTGTAATTTCGTTTAGAATCTCATTTTTCTACATTTGATCATGGATGAATTTTTCCATTACTATGAGATGTACATTTTCCAGCTCTTCTCTAAAGTGTGCAGAACTATAATTGTTATCTATTGCAATACTATGTTCTGTTTCGTTAAAGCTGATTTGTCAGCTTTATCAAATCTGAAACAGTCAATATGTTCCTTAAAATGTGTTTTAAAATGTCTGTACCATTGGCCAATATAGTATTTGCTACATTGACTGGGCGTGACTTTATAAATTCCTGTCTTTCTCGGTTTATCGACTGTTTGTGAGATGTCGCACACCTTTCTATAAAATTCATAAACGGTAATTAACAAGATCTAAGCAACAGCAATGAGTACACCTGAACACACTACGAGAAGACAGCCATTTCATACTAACAAAATAAGTGTTTTTTTTAAAAAAGATTTATGTGAACAGCAGACTAACAAACAGAGTAAATGTTCCCTCAGCTTATGCTTCTCTTTCTACGCAGGGTGACCACATTACATGCCAAGACTGTTAAGAACAACTTTAATATCTATGCGAGCTTTTGATAGGTGTTTTCGGACTGCTGTTTAGCCTGAAGACAGGGTTTTACGCCTCTAAACATGTTGCTTTACTAAATAATTTAAGTAAACCAACAAAAGATTCGTGATGGGAGTGGTCTCTAGAATACCTTTTCATTATCTTGAAGAAACTCGGATTAACCAAAGGATGACTAAAATGTTTCTTTCCCGGATTCTTCGTGGTAAGAAACACTAGAAGCCGACCCAACGTGAGAACAGTTGGTAAGAGCAGGAAACAAACTAAACAAATTTCTCTCTCTAAAGGTGAGGATCTCAAAACGTTATACGTTTGCTCCTTTGGTGCTGTTGGAGTTGTAGTAGATTTTGAATTTTGTTAGAACAGTTGTTTGTGTAACTGTCGAATTCTGAAAGTTTATTTCGTAATTACGTTTCGTGACAGCTATGTCACAGGGCTACAGGCAGTTTACTTCTTTGATATTCTCTAGGTCATATCTTTGATCTTATCAGTTATGTTATTGTTACATGTATGATTCCTATTCATCTGGTTCTACGATAATAGGTAATTTAATCCCTTGTTTTTTACGGAATTGGTTATGCCAGATAGTGTTAAGGTGCAGTAGTTTCGTAACAGCTCCCCGACGTTGTTCACGTAAATGCATGCTTTCCAGTAATTACTTTAAATTTTGTGGTAACCTCATCTGTGATAAGTTTGTACACTACTGGCCATTGAAATTGCTACACCAAGAAGAAATACAGATGAAAAACGGGTACTCATTGGACAAATATATTATACTAGAACTGACATGTGATTACATTTTCACGCAATTTGGGTGCATAGATCCTGAGAAATCTGTACCCAGAACAACCACGTCAGGCTGTAATAACGGCCTTGATACGCCTGGGCATTGAGTGAAACAGAGCTTGGATGGCGTTTACAGCTACAGCTGCCCATGCAGCTGCAACTCGATACCACAGTTCAACAAGAGTAATGACTGGCGTATTGTGACGAGCCAGTTGCTCGGCCACCATTGACAAGACGTTTTCAGTTGGTGAGAGGTCTGGAGAATGTGCTGGACAGGGCAGCAGTCGAACATTTTCTGTATCCAGAAAGGCCCGTACAGGGCCTGCAACATACGGTCGTGTATTATCCTGCTGAAATGTAGGGTTTCGCAGCTATCGAATGAAGGGTAGAGCCACCGGTCGCAACACATCTGAAATGTAATGTCCACTGTTCAAAGTGCCGTCAGTGCGAGCAAGAACTGACCGAGACGTGTAACCAATGGCACCCCATACCATTACGCCGGGTGATACACCAGGATAGCGATGACGAATACACGCTTCCAATGGGCGTTCACCGCGATGTCGCCAAACACGGATGCCACCATCATGATGCTGTAAACAGAACCTGGATTCACCCAAAAAAAAGACGTTTTGCCATTCGTGCTCCCAGGTTCGTCGTCGAGTACACCATCGCGGGCGCTCCTGTCTGCGATGAAGCGTCAAGGGTAACCGCAGCCATGGTCTCCCAGCTAATAGTCCATACTGCTTCAAACGTCGCCGAACTCTTCGTGCAGATGGTTGCTGTCTTGCAAACGTCCCCATCTGTTGACTAAGGGATCGAGACGTGGCTGCACGATCCGTTACAGCCATGCGGATAAGATACCTGTCATCTCGACTGCTAGTGATACGAGGCCGTTGGGATCCAGCACGGCATTCCGTATTACCCTCCTGAACCCACCGATTCCATATTCTGCTAACAGTCATTGGATCTCGACTAACGCGAGCAGCAATCTCACGATACGATAAACCACACTCGCGATAGGCTACAATCCGACCTTTACCAAAGTCGGAAATGTGATGGTATGCATTTCTGCTCCTTACACGAGGCATCACAACAACGTTTCACCAGGCATCGCCGGTCAACAGCTGTTTGTGTATGAGAAATCGGTTGGAAATTTTCCTCCTGCCAGCACATTGCAGGTGTCGCCAGCGGCGCCAGCCTTCCGTGAATGCTCTGAAAAGCTAATCATCTGCATATCACAGCATTTTCTTCCTGTCGGTTAAATTTCGCGTCTGTAGCACGTCATTTTGATGGTGTAGCAATTTTAATGGCCAGTAGTGTGAATATTGTTTTTCAGTTCATGTCTTGTTTGGAACGATAATTTTAATAAAATTTTCCGTGGAGTATTTGTGTTTCATTCCGATCTGTTCACGTAGAATTTCACACTCACAGAAAATTATTCGAATTACATAAATTACTATTCCAACAAAAATTGAACATCTACTACAGCTCCAGCAGCATCAAAAGAGCAAACTTAGATACCGACGTCGTATGGGTATCAAGACCAACTAATATTCGTAGCATATCATAATTTTGTAACAGGTTAAATTTTCTACTAAAAAAACATGAAATATCGTAATACGAGGAGCATTCAAGTTAGAAGGCCTCCGATTTTTTTCTCCGGACTGGAAAGAGATAGAAACATGCGCATTGTTTTAAAATGCGGCCGCGTTCATTGTCAATATGTCGCAGAGCTGGCAGCACCGTATGGCAGATGGAATTTTACCGCCAGCGGCGAGAATGACAGCTGTTTTAAATACTTAAAATGGCAACGTTTTCCTTACTTGAACAGCGTGCAATCATTCGTTTTCTGAATTTGCGTGGTGTGAAACCGATTGAAATTCATCGACAGATGAAGGAGACATGTGGTGATGGAGTTATGGATGTGTCGAAAGTACGTTCTTGGGTGCCACAGTTTAATGAAGGCAGAACATCGTGTGACAACAAACCGAAACAACCTCGGGCATAAGCCGGTCTGACGACATGATCGGGAAAGTGGAGAGAATTGTTTTGGGGGATCGCCGAATAACTGTTGAACAGATCGCCTCCAGAGTTGGCATTTCTGTGGGTTCTGTGCACACAATCCTGCATGACGACCTGAAAATGCGAAAAGTGTCATCCAGGTGGGTGCCACGAATGCTGACGGACGACCACATGGCTGCCCGTGTGGCATGTTGCCAAGCAATGTTGACGCGCAACGACAGCATGAATGGGACTTTCTTTTCGTCAGTTGTGACAATGGATGAGACGTGGATGCCATTTTTCAATCCAGAAACAAAGCGACAGTCAGCTCAATGGAAGCACACAGATTCATCGCCACTAAAAAGATTTCGGGTAACCGCCAGTGTTGAAAAAATGATGGTGTCCATGTTCTGGGACAGCGAGGGCGTAATCCTTACCCATTGCGTTCCAAAGGGCACTACGGTAACAGGTGCATCCTACGAAAATGTTTTGAAGAACAAATTCCTTCCTGCACTGCAACAAAAACGTCCGGGAAGGGCTGCACGTGTGCTGTTTCACCAAGACAACGCACCCGCACATCGAGCTAACGTTACGCAACAGTTTCTGCGTGATAACAACTCTGAAGTGATTCCTCATGCTCCCTGCTCACCTGACCTGACTCCTAGTGACTTTTGGCTTTTTCCAACAATGAAGGACACTCTCCGTGGCCGCACATTCACCAGCCGTGCTGCTATTGCCTCAGCGATTTTCCAGTGGTCGAAACAGACTCCTAAAGAAGCCTTCGCCGCTGCCATGGAATCATGGCGTCAGCGTTGTGAAAAGTGTGTACGTCTGCAGGGCGATTACGTCGAGAAGTAACGCCAGTTTCATCGATTTCGGGTGAGTAGTTAATTAGAAAAAAAATCGGAGGCCTTAGAACTTGAATGCACCTCGTAAACTACATACTTTTCACAGATATCCTTGAGATGGCAATCACGTAGAAATGGGCCTATTGTAATAATGCATTGTATGTATGTATTCTAATATAATTGTACACATAATATAACAACTCTAGATAATTCTAGGTGCCTTATGAAATTCGTATCAGTTCGCTCTTGCACGTTGTCAGACACTTTTCTAAGAAGGAATTAGAATTCCTGAGGAGCAACAGGTATCTGTACTGGAAACGTGGCGGGTATCGGGTTCAGGCGTTAATCTGCACGCGCTGAAGCCAGACGGCGCGACTACCGGGAAGTCAATAGCTGCCGCTGACGGGTCGGCGCCGGCGGCACGTGCGGTGATTACGTGCCGCGGCCAGGCTCACGTGCAGCGGAATCTACCCGGCCACCGGTCACGTGATCTCAGCCCTCGTCAAAGCATCTAGTTCATCCTCACAACCAGAGTGCCTTGCAAAGCTAACGATCTTATTAGCTCGGGAGGTCTCGTAAGAATCACATTTCCCAGAACCGAGGGGGACAAGGCAAAGGAATATAAAAAGAATCGTAATTTGGCAGCACAAGGTAAATTTATCTGTTTGCGCCTAGCCAAGACCCCAAAATCGGTCGTTAATGTGACGCCGAAACTGGTGACTCTGATATCCCCGCTCCTACTGCCTTTCGATCTGTTCAGAAAATTAGTTTTTTCAAGTGATTCATGTGAAATTCTGAAACAGAGGTATATGAAACCATCAAAAACGAAATTACCGCAGGAGATGTATCATAGTAAATATATAGTGCAAATTTGTTGTGTGCTGCAAGGTAGTTATCCGGCTTAGATTTGAATGAAAATTTATGCCATTTAAGAGAAAAAGGGAGTTTATTGCTTCTCGTGAGCAGTAGACTTAGCCAAAAGTCTACTTGAGGACGCCTACGGGTCTGTGTCAATCTTTTGTTGACACTGTAATTTCCATCTACGACTTCCGTCGACTGCTGGCACAGGTTCTACGGTGGAGTATACGGCAAGAGGACCACTGGGTTCGACGGTACGATTGATTTCCGAAGATTTAATTTGCTTGTTGCGACCTTGCTCCAGACGATAAATTCCACCCATACGTAGGCCGTATTCTCTTCATTTGGAACTAAAAGACATAATAATGTCTGTCTTTTTTGTGTTCGTTATATTGTAGCAAGAATAAAGCAGTTTCCTCTACGGTCGCAGGTTCGAATCCTTCCTCGGGCATGGAAGTGCGTAATGTCCTTAGGTTAGTTAGGTTTAAGTAGATCTAAGTTCTAGGGGACTGATGACCTCTGATGTTAAGTCCCATAGTGCTCAGAGGCACTTGAACCAATAAAGCAGTTTCCCTTTAATATAAAGTATGTATAATACAAACGATTCTATTTGCTCCTAGAGACCGTGTATTTTTGCTTTTCGATGTATTTTTCCATGAATCAAAATTTGTAAATAAGTGTACTAATGTTTGTATCATGAAACGAAATATTTCCTCATTGTAAAGTTAAATTAAATGTTAGTTGTAAGCTAGTGTAAGTAGTCACGCTGGCTTAGTCAGGACGTCACGACATTGTCAGAGAGTATAGTGAACTGGCAGTTGCATTATCGCTGGGCGAGTAAGCGCGCCACCTTTTCATTACAGTGCAGAGGCGAAATAGCGGAGTGTTGAGAGAGGCAGTTCATTCGAGTCGAGTCGCGCAGCGCCTTTTTTGTTTAGAAATGGTCGTAACGCATTGGTGATACAGCACGTAATGGCTCGGCGAATGATTTGTTGCAGACGAGCGAAATACTTGGCATTAAACGGACACCGTATAATTACAGCAGGCGGATGCAAATCGACATGAACAGAACCGTGGATCAAATTTCATTTGTTGCACAGCTGCAAGAAGAAGAGCCTGTGCTCACTTTGTCAACGAACAATGCCTTACATTACGCTGAAGACATCTTAACCTGCAGTAAGATCCAACTAATTAATTGGTCAGCCGGCGACGTTGTTCGTTTTGTATTTGCATAATACCTAGTTATACTGCAGTGTTGACCTTCAATAATACCTAAGATAAAATACATTAGTAGTATCCATTCTATCCGTTATTGACGATCCGAGAGAGTCATGATCTACATCTACATCTACGTGGCTACTCTGCAAATCACATTTAAGTGCCTGGCAGAGGGTTAATCGAACCAACTTCACAATTCGATATTATTCCAATCTAGTACAGCGCGCGGAAAGAACGAACACCTATATCTTTCCCTTATTTCCCTTATTTTATCATGTAGGTCGGTGTCAACAAAATATTTTAGCATTCGGAGGAGAAAGTTGGTGGTTGGAATTTCGTGAGAAGATTCCGTCAAAACGAAGAACGCCTTTTAATGACGTCCAGCCCAAAACATGTATCATTTCTGTGACACTCTCTCCTCTATTTCGTGGTAATACAAAACGTGCTGCCTTTCTTGGAACTTTTCGGATGTACTCCGTCAATCCTATCTTGTAAGGATCTCACACAGCACAACAGTGTCCTAAAAGAGGACCGAAAAGCGTAATGTAGGCAGTCTTCTTAGTAGATCTGTTACATTTACTAAGTGTCCTGCCAATAAAACTCAGTCTTTAGTTAGCGTTCCCCACAACATTTTCTGTGTGTTCCTTCCAATTTAAGTTGTTTGTAACTGTAATTCCTAGGTATTTAGTTGAACTTACGGCCTTTATATTCGACTGATTTATCGTGTAATCGAAGTTTAACGGATTCCTTTTAGCACTCATGTGAATGACCTCACACTTTTCGCTATTTAGGGTAAACTGCCAATTTTCGCTCCATACATGTATTTTTTCTAAGTCGTTTGGTAATTTGTTTTGATCATCTGATCACTTAATTAGTCGATAAACGACAGCGTTATCTGCAAACAGCCTAAGACGGCTGCTCAGATTGCCTCCCAAATCGTTTAAGTAGATAAGGAACACCAAAGGGCCTATAACACTACCTTGGGGAGCGCCAGGAATCACTTGTGTTTTACTCGATGACTTTCCGTCAGTTACTACGAACTGTGACCTCTCTGACAGGAAATCACGAATCCAGTCATATAACTGACAAGGAGACGGCACGGCCGTGGGGTCGGGGATTTGTCCGAAATTTTGTGTGGTGAACACACCTCACGTGGTTAAAATATTAGGACGCACTACACGGAAAATCCCGGGAAAAATCGATCCAAAGTTTCTTAGGTGCCGTATGAGTATAAAATGTGAGTGCATTGCCGAGGCGCCGTCTGGCCTAGATGTTTAGGGCTCGGACTCTTACGCCAAAGGACTCGGGTTCGATTCTTTGTCCACACTTTTTTTTCCTTCCGTTTCATTTTATCTTGTTATTCCACCAATTATTCAGAAAGTTTCCCAAACCCACATTATCTTTAACAAATTAGTTACATTGTTGAATAAAAATTATTTTCTTTTTGTCCAACAACACAAATCATGGCAGAGGGTTTTCCATTTTTCATTGTAAAGTATATGAGGAGAAACTTTGGGATTTTAATCAGAATAACAAAGTCGATTGGGAAACATTCAATTTTTATACATATAATAATTATAAACAAGAACCGCAGTGGTAATTATCGTAAAAACAAACAAAGCAATAGTTTTTGCGACATCTTGCGCAACATATGAAAACGAATTTTTTACAGTCACAGAGCGTTTGCAATAAATCTGTACAAAAACATGCCCATTAACATTTACGAAAATATTTTGAGTTTCTGATAATTTTGAGGCAAACTAGGAATGTTGAATCATGTCTCGGAATACTGGTGACGATAATTGATGGTGAATTATAGAATGAATTTTTACCATCTCCCCAGGAATTAATTTCACGATTCTCCTGTAACAATGCGCTGCAATTTTGCAAGCAACAGAAGAAAAAAATGTGGGGGAGGAGGAATCGAACCCGAGACCTCTGGCATAATGGTCCAAACGCTAACCATGTTTTTTTAAAAAAAAAAAAAAATGACGGCCGCTCGGCAATGGACTAACATTTTATACTCATACGGCACCTAAGAAACTTTGGGTCGATTTTTCTCGGGATTTTCCGAGTAGTGCGTCCTAATATTTTAACCACGTGAGGTGTTAGGGGTCCTCTTTCACCACACAAAATTGCGGAAAAATCCCTGTCCCCACGGTCGTGCTGTCTCCTTGTGAGACGATTTTCCATAAGCATGCAATTTCACTACAAACTGCTAGTGTGGTACATGGTCAAAAGCCTTCCGGAAATTCAGAAAAACGGAATCAATCTGAAAACCTTGTCAACAGCACACAACATTTCATGTGAATAAAAAGCTAGCTGTGTTTCACAAGAACGATGTTTTCTAAATCGGTGTTGACTGTGTGTGAATAGACAGTTTCTTTCGAGGTAGTTCGTAATTTTCGAACACAATGTATGTTCCAGCATCCTGCTGCAAACTGATGTTAATGATATGGTCCTGTAATTTAGTGGCCGGCCCGTGTGACCGAGCGGTTCTAGGCGCTTTAGTCTGGAACCGCGCGACCACTACGGTCGCAGGCTCGAATCCTGCCTCAGGTATGGATGTGTGTGATGTCCTTAGGTTAGTTAGGTTTAAGTAGTTCTAAGTTCTAGGGGACTGATGACCTCAGATGTTAACCCCATAGTGCTCAGAGCCATTTGAACCATTGTGGTGTGCGTACTGTAAGACCTTCGGTACACACACCATCAGATTATTTGACTTGTCGCTCTAACGAAGTAGGCGAGTGTCAGCAATATGTCTCGTGGTCTTATCGTGGCGTGTTTATCTTCTGCCGTTAGGTCAGACGATAGAAATGCCACTTGCACGCTTAGAGTAGCAGATTGACGGTGACCAACTTAAAACAGAACTTGATTAATTTTCACACACATTTATTAAAATAGTAACAAGCATAAACCTTACGTAACTGGATTCTGGATGCTAATTACAATTGACAATCTGAAGTTCCTTTGGTCTTGGTACGTTAATCTTATTCTCACACATCTCTGATACTTGACAAAGTGTCTACACGTTTATCTTCATGGCTATGTACAGGAAAATGGTAATCTTATTAGGCGCAGACTGAAACTTGACTATATACTGGCACAGACTAATGCAGACTGGTACAGACAGGTGCAGATAAATGCAGACTAATGCAGACTGAGTGATCGGAGGTCTGTACACTCATTATAATACCTCGCGCGTTCAGGTATCGCTGCGCGAGTGTGATCCGCGAGGAGAAAAGGTTCTACGTTGGCAGCAATCCCATTGGCTGCGTTACATATTAATACGCGGATCGGCGGAAGCAGAATTTGGTCCGTCTTTAAGGCAGCGCCATCTCGCAGTGCGGAGACGGACGAGCGCTGCGCCTGCGCTGTTGTGCTTAGCGGGGCGCGCTCTAGTGGGAAAGTTGTGTACGCGCTGACTACGCGGAACTATGTACAGAACAACCATTTTTTTTGTTTTTGTAATTTAGTGGATTACTCCTACTACCTTTCCTGAATATTGATGTGACTTTTGCAACTTTCCAGTGTTTGGGTACGGATCTCATATTTTTTGTTTTGCCCGCAGCTCGTTTTCTCGCTGTGTTCTCGCTTTCTGAGCAGGGGGTCCCGGGTTCGATTCCCGGCGGGATCACGGATTTTCACCTGCCTCGAGATGACTGGGTGTTGTTGTGTCGTCTTCATCATCATTCATCCCCATTACGGTCGGAGGAAGGCAATGGCAAACCACCTCCACTAGGACCTTGCCTAGTACGGCGGTGCGACCTCCCGTATCGGTCCCCTACACTCTGTCAAGGAGTTTTTCTGTGGTTGTAGACTTAATTTTAGTATAGACTTGAATGATACATTTTCACATGGTAATGGTTGGCTTACTGTTGCCATTGTACGAGGTGGTAGTGGAGTACCTAATGTTGGTGGACTTTAAAGCTTTGTAGATAGAGACATTATTGCCTACCGTACCTATCATCATCATCAGTTTTGGAGTATTTGGGTGTTACAATATTCAATCTCGTTGTGACAACCCTGTGTTCACTAATCCCTGTATCCGTTTGGATGCTCGTTATTAATTCAGGATTATTTGTTGCTAAGAGATCAAGTGTGTTTTCACAACCGTTTACTATTCGCTTGAGCTCATGAACTAACTGCTCGAAACAATTTTCAGAGAATGCGTTTGGCACAATTTCGGATGATGTTTTATACGTGCCTCCAGAATTAAACATGTATTTTTGCCAACACATCGAGGGTAGATTAGTGACCACCAACTATAATCATACGACTCGCGTATGTATTTGAAGTCAAACTCGAAGTTTTCTTTGAACCTTTCAGCAATTGTATCATCTGAATTGGGAGGTTGATAAAAGCATCCAATTATTATTATTCCGGTTGCCAACAATAACCTCTGCCCACACTGACTCACAGGAACTGTCTACTTCAATTTCGTGAGAAGATAAACTATTTCTAACAGCAACAAACACGCCACCGCCAACCGTGTTTAGCCTATCCTTTCGTAAATCGTTAGGGTCTTCGCAAAAATTTCGCCGGAGATAATCTCCGGCCTTAGCTAGCTTTCAGTGCCTATAACTATTTGAGCATCAGTGCTTTCTATTAGCACTTGTAGCTCTGATACTTTTCCAAAACAGATACGACAGCTTACAACTGTTACACCGATGGTTCCTGTGTCTACGTTCTTCCTGTGTTCGGCCTGCATCCTTTGTGACCCCTGATGACTGAGACTCTGTAGCAGTGTTTTATGTAAGATATAATAATAATTAAAATTTCAATAATTTGCAAGACTACCATTAACGGAAGTGCTGCATCCTAGTACACAGTTGTCTGAAAGACATTACTTAACAGAGTAAGCTTCAGTAAAAGATATTTTTTGTGTACTTTTCACGGATAAATAAGTTTCAGTTTCATGCATCTACAATCAGTCAATAATGTCTGTTAACGTCTTGAGCAAATAACAGTAGTAATTAACCAAGTGATTACCAGTAATATCGTTAATGAATAGCAATAAGAGTTGAAGTTCACGGAACCAGTGAGTTAGTAAAATCATATCACAAACTTCCCCTTCCTTTACAATCGAAATTTTGACTTTGAAAATTTCGTAACATTAACTCACAGGAGAGTGGTTATTGAATGGAGCTATATCTTTACGACAATTTTCAAGCTAAATGACAGAATTCATAAGTAACTTTCTGAATAAAATAAAAGACAGTAAACATTACAGTGAGTGACGTCACGAAGTTTTTGCATTTACGTAACTGTTTACTACTGATGTTTTGTTTTCTTTGATTATTACTGATTTTCATGAGTTACTAATTAATTACAAGACATTTATTCACAGTGACATATCCATTTGTATCTACGCAAGGCAATATTTACTAATTTTGTGCAGTTTTCGCTGTTCAATAAAACGTAGCATTCTCACGTAAGTTTCTCAGTATTAACAGACAGTAATTATAGAGACAGTAACTTTGTTCACGTAGTGAGCTGGCGACCAATAATTTTGGTGGATTCATTAATCAAATATGTAACATTTTCTAAATTTAACTAACCACTGTAAACCATCCTACCCAATTTTATATTCATTTACATTCACCGAGTTTTCTTGTCGTTATTGTTGCATGTACTGAGCGTTGGCGATGCGGTTATAATTGCATCTACATTTCATGGATTTAATCGATTTTTCGGAGCAGATGTCTTCCCCCTACAACGGGGAACTTGCGACTCTTTTAAATACTAACCAACCGGAAGTACAGGAAGTGTTTATAGCTGATATTTGGTAATTTTCCAGAGACAATCCTTGAGCTTTTTAACTGCTCGTGGGTAGGAACTGTGTATCTCTTTTCAATACGTTTTCGCATATCATCAAATTTCTTTCTTCGTTAGGCCAGTAATGTCATGTGGTGTTTCTTATACTACATCAAATCAGTTCGTTTTAAAGGACGCAATATCATTGCACGTAAATATTCTCATGTCCGAAGAGAAGCAAATTCTTTTACGAACTGCAGTCTTTGTAGAATCGTATTGGTATTCCGGCAGGTTCAGTAATCTTTCTTCTACTGAACGAGTTCAGTTGCTGCTCTGACCCCCGGCCACTTATTTCGATGACTGTGATTTTGACGTTCATTTGACAATTGAAAGGATGAACCGCACTACGATCTTCTTCAGTAAAGCAACTTTGAACATACATTTAGTATTTCGGCCTTTTCTCTGTCATCTCGCGTTTCAATGCCATTATTGTCATTGGACAGATGGCTTCGGTCCGTTTACTGATTTAACATAAGACCAAAACTTCTTGTGATTTTTTGTCACGTCGGCAGACAGAATTTTAGTTTCGAATTAGTTGAACTCTTCACGCCAGGCTGCCTTATGCTAATTTTTGCTTCGTTCACTTTTTGCTTGTCTTTGAGGCTTTTGCAAGGTTTAAATTTGCAGTGAAGCTCTCCTTGCTTTCTAAAATGGCTGACGAATTACAGTGGGTCTTTCTCATTCCTAACAACTTTGTTCGGCAAATACTCCTGACACTTATCCATATTGATGCTCAGCGCTCTCGTTACAGGGGACATGTAACACGACCAGGAAATTTAGGCAAAATATTCTCCAAGTTTCTGCTCAAACATTCTGCCACTACTGCTTCTGTGACAGGAAGTCTAAAACATCATCCAGTCACCTTCTAACACTTACTTTCAACAAAATTATTTCTCATTTACAATCTGTGCTAACCTCACTAAATATTGTTCTATCTTATAGTGTTATAAACTCGTACCCTACACCAGCGTTCAACCTACATTTGCAATATACATTCCAACAGGAGTTTTAACTTCATTGCTGTTAACACATCGTGTCAACCAGCTTTCTATCCCTAGTACTATGGGGGTAAAGTAACCGTTTATTAGAGAGACCAGCTATGAAACATTTTCCACAGACGCTCCTGGAGTTAACAAATGCCGTATTAACACTTTCTTTCTCAAATCTGCCATTACAAATGCAATTACGTAGAATTAAAAAGGAGAAAATTGGACTAAAAGATAATAGATGAGGAACATTGCACCTGTGTTTCATAAGTTTTGAGAAATAGCTGCAACAAGCCACCTTTCGTGATAGTTAATTTTTTATTATATTATGACAGATTTCATGTCAGCTAGCTACTCATCATCAGATGGTACATACTTTTGAAAGACGGCGAAACTGACGATTTCGTCGACTTTCATGTTACCGATATATAGCGTATTCATTTACTTTTATTAAAGATTATCCAATAGTGGATGCCAATACATGAAGTACTTGTAAGCGTTTTATTTCTTGAGAATTACGTTTCGCTGGACTGGTAATTTCACAGACAGAAAGCAGATCAAAGCGGGCAGAAGTGCACCACTAATTTAACGCAGGTTGTTGAGGGCGACACAGACGCGAGGTGCGAGAGCATTCGGCGAGTGCTGTTGTGTGCACTGGACAGGATGAAAGGATGCCGGTCGCCAGTCGACACAGTCCGGACAACAGGTAATGCAGCGGTCATCCAGATGGCCGCAGAGGAGTCACTGCAATTCTGCACGCGATTATCGCCACTCCCTCGATTCTAAAGAGTGTATCTGCGGTGAGAGAGTTGTAAAGTACGGTAAAGGTCCCAGAAGGCGGGTAAGAATGGGCATTATGTGGATAATGCAGAGAAGATGGCGCCAGTCTGCCGATAGGAGAGCAACATACCAGTGGACACTGTGCACTCTTTGTGAAAGCTACAGGTATCTATGGCTCTATGCTCTTGGCAGATCACGGCAGGCGAAGTGTGGGGATTCTACAAGTGTGAGACTGCAACTTTCTCATCCCAAAAATACCTGTAGCTGGACCCTCATATACAGGGTGGTCCATTGATAGTGACCGGGCCAAATATTTCACGAAATAAGCATCAAACGAAAAAACTACAAAGAACGAAACTCGTATAGCTTGAAGGGGGAAACCAGACGGCGCTTTGAGCATTTATTGCATTAATGTGGTATTTACAGGCAATCACGCTGTAACAAAATGCGTTCTCAGAAATGATAAGTTCACAGAGGTACATGTATCACATTGGAACAGCTGAAATCAAATCTTCAAACGTACCTACGTTCTGTATTTTAATTTAAAAAACCTACCTGTTACCAACTGTTGGTCTAAAATTGAGAGCCATATATTTGTGACTATTACAGCGCCATCTATCACAACTCGAAAAAAGTGGTCCAACTAAAACATTCATATTTCTTTACGTACTGCATGAATATGTAATAAAAAATGGGGGTTCCCATTTAAAAAACGCAGTTGATATGCGTTTGACCTTTGGCAGCGCCATGTAGCGGGCCAACCATAGCGCCATCTGGTTTCCCCCTTCAAGCTAGACGAGTTTCGCTCTTTGTAGTTTTTTCGTTTGATGCTTATTTCGTGAGATATATCGCCCGGTCACGATCAATGGACCACCCTGTATGCATAAAACAGACAGGTGCACAGGAAATAACATGCTAACGTGCTCCTTTGAGGCACTGACAGGACATAGCCAGAACACATGCCTTTCTTTAGCTGTCGGCCTCTGGGGACGAAGATGTGGGAATTTCATTGGCCAGCCTGGTCTGACATAGTAGTTTTGGAAAATTGTTGAGAAGTGTGAGGACGCTGCAGGAGAATTGACACTTGTCATTGAATTACTGTTCGTGAGAGGATAGGGTTGGTTCTCGAAGAAGGGGAAATGGTACGAGGGAAGACAGGAAGAACTGCTAGTGAGAGAATCACTTCGAATTCTACTCACAGAATTCGGTCTGAGACGTAATCATTCCACTTTGCAGCTCCAACTGGAGCACGATGTAAAGTTTTCAGGTTTCGCAGACATTGTTTACACAGCAGCCCCCAACAGTATCACTGGCGGACAACACAACAATGCTGTAAAAAGTAATTGTAAGACCTTCAATTGGCTTCGGCGTGTATAAGTCGCAATATACTCAGTAAACGCTAGTTTGTTAATGAGTAGGTAGAAGACGCTCTTCAGCCATGCATAGCTTTAGGAACTCAAATTTTGTCAGATCACGGAAACGGATCAGTGCACTAATAATGTAGTAATGTGCCTAACTGTTCCTTGTCTTGAATATCCACTAACCTGAGTTACCTGTAACTGTTTCATGTTGTTGTGATTATTTTGCAGTGAATAGGATGTTATTAAACAAGTTTCTGGTATACTTCAGTGCAACTACTGCACTCGTTTAGTGTGAGGATTTATAATAAACAGTAGGACTTTTTGTAACTTCGAGTTTCATTACTTATGTATCTCACCTTGTCATAAAATTAAATTACAGTTTCACTACTCTGACACCCTTTTGGAATCTGTAGGGCCATATTCAGCTTTAATAAAAAATCCTTGAGTAACTAATAATAGTTTACATTATTCATTGGGCATCTACCTACTGATGTAGGTTAATTAACTAAAGGCATAGTCAGTGGGGTAGTATAGGTAGTATACTCTTAAGTACTACTTGAGCATTGTAGGAATCTTTATTCGTTGTGGCAAGATAGACAAACGAAACAAATAAGCACTGAATGTGGCGAGGTATAACGTATTTTGTATACCATAAATCGACATGTACACATTACTTACAAGGGAACCCATGGGTTTAGTCCTCATACACACATTACTCTGAAAACATGTTGTCCATTTACGTTCATTCCACAGGACGAGACAAATTTTGACACATGGAATCGATTCCCATGTTCTTTACAGCATATAAGCAAACCAAAGTGTGTGACTAGACTTAATGTTAAAGGTTATACGTTGGAATTTAAATTTTCTTTCAACAAACTGACATCTACGAAAGCCACACATTGATTACTATAAGTATATTTATAAATCGATGTAAATTACATTCATTACTGCAAAAGTAATATTTAATCGTTATTGCAAAATCAACACGTTCTGTCCACAACATCTATAAAACTCGAGTTCAAGATGACGTTTCTTCTATAGTTTTTGCTGTGGAAATTACGATTAATAGGTTTATTCTTGCTTAATAGAGGAAGCTACCTATATTTTTACTCCGGATTACATGCAAATATGGACCGTGAAACATGCCCTTAGTAAAATTCCGTTTTCTACATAAAGATCAGATGCAAAAAATAGTGTTATAAGGCTATCTGAATGTAATCTTTGAAAGGAACAGAAGATATTTCAAAATAGATAAGTCCACTTTCTACATCTACATCTGCATACATACTCCGCAATCCACCGTACGGTGCTTGGCGTAGGGTACCTCGTACCACAACTAGCATCTTCTCTCCTTGTTCCACTCCCAAACAGAACGAGGGAGAAATGACTGCCTATATGCGTCTGTACGAGCCCTAATCTCTCTTATCTTATCTTTGTGGTCTTTCCGCGAAATATAAGTTGGCGGCAGTAAAATTGTACTACAGTCATCTTCAAATGCTGGTTCTCTATATTTCCTCAGTAGCGATTCACGAAAAGAACGCCTCCTTTCCTCCAGAGACTCCCACTCGAGTTCCTGAAGCATTTCCGTAACACTCGCGTGATGATCAAACCTACCAGTAACAAATCTAGCAGCCCGCCTCTGAATTGCTTCTATGTCCTCCCTCAATCCGATCTGATAGGGATCCCAAACGCTCGAGCAGTACTCAAGAATAGGTCGTATTAGTGTTTTATAAGCGGTCTCCTTTACAGATGAACCACATCTTCACAAAATTCTATCAATGAACCGAAGACGACTATCCGCCTTCCCCACAACTGCCTTGCGCAAAAAAATAACAGTAAGCATAAATGAACATTTGAACCTCTTCTTCTCTTGTTCTTCTTTTTCTACTCAAACTGTCTCTCTCCATATAAATTGAAGTCACCTCGTCACTTCCGTCTGTATGTGCAGGCTAATCTCAGGAACAGCTGTAGCGATTTTGATCCGGTTTTCACTAACAGATACGCTGATTCACCAGGAAGGTTTCGGTGTATAATTTATAAATGTTTCGTACAGTTTGTCTGAATTCTGATGAATTAAAATTAAGATGAGAATGCGATGCCACTGCCACCCTGCGAGCAGCCACCATAACTCGAGAGGGCAGCAGAGCATTGAGACAGCAGAAAAAGTGACAGAATTCGCATCTGGTGTGATGGCCTAGTGGTTTGAATAACATTTTTGTAACATTATTTTTATAGGATTTTCATTCGTACATATTTTCTAATTATAATCATGTGATTGAAAAAATAAAACATAAATAAAATAAAATATAAAAGAACAAGAGTAAGTGTTGAACCGTGGAACCTATCACCTAGGGAGGACTTTTGGAAATAATTAGGGGCAAAGCCTGAAGAGGGACAGTTCGTTTTTTTACGGTAGGCTTGAAGTGGCGAAGCCAAGTACAGGTAGTTTTCATTTTTGTATTTTTTTTTCTAAGATGAAATTTAGGTAAGTAGGGACTTCTGCGAACAAAATAAATAAATTGAAATAAAAAATGATATAGAACTTGGCTAGAAATCGGAAAATTGTAGGATCGAAACCTGGCTGCATCAATTCTTTTCACTCTGCCTTTTAAACTAGCACGCACCTCTCAGTGGTATGTAGATTCGCGAGAAACCAAAGAAGGCTCGGATTCCACATCACGCTGCAAAACCCCTTTCCCTGGTTGGTCAGGGACATGCAAGTCGTCTGAGTGACATCCAGTTGATTGCGATCGTTTCAGAACAACTGTACAACGAAAAAAGATGAGTCAGAAATCTGTGGCTCTCAGTTACTAGTTACGCATAAAGTAAAATGCAGCATGGGATGCAGTTTTATCTCGTTTATGTAAAGAAAGATTTGCAGCAGCAGCGCAGCAGTTAAGTCAACTTTCAGCCTTCCTTTTCCGCGAATCAAACATAAATGTGAACATGACCCTCTTAGTGCTGGCGCGTAAGACACTTTTTTTTTTTTTTTTTTGGATACTTTCAAATTAGGCAGAAGACCTATAAATGAATCTCGACAGAAAGAAATTTGGACCTTTTAAAGTTCTTCTTGAATTGGATTCGGAAATTTCTTGTGGATGAATACACAAGATTTCGAAATGTTTCTGGATACTTGAATGGACGTATTTCGAAGTATGACAATTTCAGACTGTCAAATTCTGATTCCCTCAGACTACTAGTCACAATTCGCATTCTTAATTGACTGCAGATTCTTCGAACAACGGCACGTGAGCTATTCAACTTCGAAGTATTGTGACCACTAACAAAAAGATAACCATCTCATCATCAAGCAGAGATGTGAGACATTTGCTACAATCAAATATTTAGATAATAATTTCCCTGAAATAGTTTGAGAATAATTGCGTAGCGAAAAACATGCAAATCCAAAATATGTGGTGTTTAATTTTTTGTGCTTCAAGCAAAACGTTTTCCGAAAAAGTAGTTAAAAAAATTTTTTTTCGCTGACACGCAGTAAGTCATTTCAGCAACGCAGCAGATGACTGAACTTTCAGCTTTCTGCGTTCTTTGAATTAAGTCTAGATGTGTGCACGTTTCTTTTCATGGCACGAAAAAGTAGTCTTTTATAAATAGTCCAGAATTGCGGCAATGAGTCTCAACATGCGTATAGTACGTACTATAGGGGGTGCTACAACAGGAGTTAAACATGTAGATGATACATGTTCTTTCTTATTTTTTCTACTATTTCTGCCGCCTCAGCCAGCCTCATATATATATTAAATCACCACACACACACACACACACACACACACACACACACACACATGATTCGCATGCAGTATTTACATTGGTTGTAAACATATTACATCACAATGTGATCCAGTCATTGATATGAGATGTCACTCCAAACGTCAGTTCAATATGGAACACACAGCATTAATTCCTCCAGACAACTTTCCTAGCGTGCACTGCTTACATCACGGAAATAATATGTAAGTGATGATATTCACTTACTTAACGTTGTTTTCTAAATAATTTTATTCGTGGCCGCGAAACAAAATACATTACGTCAGTCAAGTCGTCTGGCCGTAGGCACCTAAAGCTACCAGCGCGAAGCCAGGCCGGGTCGTTAGTGAATTACACTCTGAAACTCGTGATAAGATCATAGCGTAAATTCAAAACCGTGCAAGAATCCGCCTCGCCTTATATACAACTTAAGTGCATTGAGCATGCTGTTACTCTAACATTCCTTGTTAAGAAATCTGTAAAATACGAAGACACGCAGCAATTACCTCGTATATCAACCGAAGTACAGCAGCTCTCTACATCTCCAGTTGACTTACCACCTGACTTGAAGCATATGCAAAGATGTAGCCGAGGTGTATCGCTGAAGTTCTGAGAAAAATATGTAGGTCCTAATGGTTGCAACAGTGGTTGAGAAAAACTGACATCTCCACTGATGGCAGGAAGACTATGACACTACATGAGATAGTTCAATACGGATTGCAAAGCACACACACTCTACCGTACATACTATAATTTTAAACAGTGCCAAGGAATTACCAATAAACCTCATACTCTTGGTTTCAAGAGAATTTAATCAGATTTAAAGGATAATCATGGCCCCAATGAAGCACTGAATAGTCCGAGCGTGAAACACATGGTACAACGTATCACTAAAAAGAAAGATTTAAGCAACACAACTAGGAAGTGTTGAATATAGTTTACTAGACAAGGATGTGATGAATTCAACTACCCTAGTATTCAGATGATTCAAAGTAAATTCAATTCTGTACCATGCCTCGAAAACTGACCATCTCACAGAACATTGAACATTAAGTTTGAACATATGCAATGCAGATCTAGAGATGCTACAAATACTGTTACGTCAAACTTCGCGATATAAACTAGAAACCTGAAAAATTTAGGGCACGATATCTGAAAATGGTCAACAGAAAATAACTTTAGTTCTACTTAATATTCAGCTGTGTCTCTGCACACCGAAGCGAACCGACCAGAAACCCATACAGACAGTCTAGAACTTGCTTCGTCCTTTTAAATCACCAGTTGCCACCGGAAAACGCGTCGCGTTTGCCTTCCACTGGCTAGCGCTGTCACTCGTCAATATGTTTCCATCCGAGGTATCTCTTTTGATTCAGTTTCCGATTGTGATACTTCCAGTTATCCATTGTTTGGTACAGAAACAGCTTTGCAGAGAGTCTGCAATTTCGCGTACGTAGAACAAAAGTTAAATCTGATAGTTGTGACTGTGGCAGACAATTTTCTATACACATTAGTTATGATGTTGACACCAGAGATTAGCATACTTGTGGCTTCATTTAATGATAGTGCTAAGTTATGTGGGTATTTGGGAGGGTGTCACAGGTGTGGAGAGATTGTGTGTGTTAGTGTAAAAAGAAAGAGAGTGGTAAGTAGGTGTGCAACTGAGATGGGTGGGGTTTATGAGGAGGGGGGAGGGATTGGTATGTGTGTGTGTGTGTGTGTGTGTGTGTGTGTGTGTGTGTGTGTGTTTGTGTGTGTCTGTGTGTGTTGTCTAACTCATGATTAATGTAATGATTAATTTTTATTGAAAGATGCTGTGTTAATTTTCTTCCATATATAAACCTCGACAACACACTCGTTCTATATGAAAAAACTTCTAAACGTTTGTGAGTCATGTGTTTAATTAGGCCCTCATTTATGTCAAACTGAAATTAGTGGCATTTGTAAATATTTTAAGACCACTGAAGGTCGGGAAGCTGATTTTCTGTAAATACTATAACAGCAAAAAAGTCGGAACAGCGAAAACTAATAAACATAGGTTAATAAAATTCAGGGAATACATTTGTCTAGATAACGTATGTAAGCGATTATCATCGCGAGATCACCGGTTAATATAAGCGCAAGATAAGCCATTGCAAATGAGAAATGCTGGTACAATAATAAACAGTGTAACCGCCAGAACGTTGAATGCAAGCATGCAGACGTGCACGCATTGTGTTGTACAGATGCCGAGTGTCAGTTAGTGGGATGGAGTTCAAAGCCTCTTGCACTTGGTCGGTCAGTACAGGGACGGTTAGCCGTCCGGGGTGGCCGAGCGGTTCTAGGCGCTACAGTCTGGAACCGCGTGACCGCTACGGTCGCAGGTTCGACTCCTGCCTCAGGCATGGATGTGTGTGATGTCCTTAGGTTAGTTAGTAGTTCTAAGTTCTAAGTTCTAGGCGACTGATGACCTCAGAAGTTAAGTCCCATCGTGCTCAGAGCCACAGGGACGGTTAACGTTGTTTGTGGATAACGCTGGTCTTCCGATGATGTCTCATATGTGCTCGATTGGATACAGACCTGGGACAAGGCCAAGACAACATGTCGACGCCCTGTAAAGCAGGTTGGGCTACAACAGTGGTATGTGGACAAGCGTTATCTCGTTGGAAAACACTCCCTGGAATGGTGCTCAAGAATGGCAGCACAGTAGGTCGAATCACCAGATTGATGTACAGTTTTGCAGTCAAAGTGTGTCGGATAACCACGAGAATGATTCTGCTGTTATACGAAACCGACTCCAGACCATAACTTCAGATGTAGGCACAGTGTATCTAACAAGCAAACAGACTGGTAGCAGACCCTCATTTGGTCTCCTTCTAACCTACACGCGGTCATCGCTGGCACCGAGACAGAACCAGCTTTCATCAGAAAACACAACAGACTTCCACCCTGTTCTCCAATGAGCTCTCGCTTGACACCACTGAAGTCGCAAATGACGGTGCTTTAGGGCAAGTGGAATACACGCTGCAGGGCCTCTGGCTACGAGCTGTCCTTGAAGTAAACGATTTGTGACAGTTCGTTGTGTCACTGTGGTGCCAACTGCTGCTCAGACTGCAACTACAGATGCAGTACGATGCGCCATAGCCATACACCGAACACGATGGTCTTTCTTCTCGGTAGTGCCACATGGTCATTCGGAGCCCGGTCTTCTTGCGACCGTACGTTCCTGTGACCACCGCTGTCAGAAATCATGTACAGTAGCTTCATACCTGCCAAGTCTTTCTGCAGTACAGCAGAAGGAACATCCAGCTTCTCGTGGCTCTATTACACGACCTCGTACAAACTCAATGAAGTGTTGATAAAGGGTCTTTGTCGTCTTGAAGGCATTATTAACTCACCGCGACCAGACTCAGAGGTAGCTAGAATTCGCGACCGATACGAAGTTTATTTAAAGCAATCCTGATTTGCATCGTGATAGTGACGCTACTAGCGCCACTCTTATGCGACTGGAGCTAAATTTCAATAAACATCATCTTTCAGATATACACTACTGGCCATTCAAATTGCTACACCACGAAGATGACGTACTACAGACGCAAAATTTAACTGGCAGGAAGAAGATGCTGTGATATGGAAATGATTAGCTTTTCAGAGCATTCACAGAAGGGTGGGGCCTTTGGTGACACCTACAATGTGCTGACATGAGGAAAGTATCCAACCGATTTCTCATACACAAACAGCAGTTGACCGGCGTTGCCTGGTGAAACGTTGTTGTGATGCCTCGTGTAAGGAGGAGAAATCCTTACCATCACGTTTCAGACTTTGCTAAAGGTCGGATTGTAGCGGTTTATCGTATCGCGACATTGTTGCTCGCGTTGGTCGAGATCCAATGACTGTTAGCAGAATATGGAATCGGTGGGTTCAGGACGGTAATACGGAACGCCGTGCTGGATCCCAACGGCCTCGTATCACCAGCAGTCGAGATGAGAGGCATCTTATCCGCATGGCTGCCACATCTCGATCCCTTAGTCAACAGATGGGGACGCTTGCAAGACAACAACCATCTGCACGAACAGTTCGACGACGTTTGCAGCAGCGAGGACTATCAGCTCGGAGACCATGGCTGACGCTGCATCACAGACAGGAGCGCCTGCGATGGTGTACTCAACGACGAACCTGGGTGCACGAATGGCAAAACCTCATTTTTTCGGATGAATCCAGGTTGTGTTTTACAGCATCATGATGGTCGCATCCATGTTTGGCGACATTGCGGTGAACGCATGTTGGAAGCGTGTATTCGTCATCGCCATACTGGCGTATCACCCAGCGTGACGGTATGGGGTGCCATTGGTTACACGTCTCGGTCACCTCTTGTTCGCATTGACGGCACTTTGAACAGTGGACGTTACATTTCAGATGCGTTACGACCCGTGGCTCTACCCTTCAATCAATCCCTGCGGAACCCTACATTACAGCATGATAATGCACGACCGCACGTTGCAGGTCCTGTACGGGTCTTTCTGGATACAGAAAATGTTCGACTGCTGCCCTGGCCAGCTAATTCTCCAGATCTCTCACCAATTGAAAACAAGTGGTCAATAGTGGCCGAGCAACTGGCTCGTCACAGTACGCCAGTCACTACTCTTGATGAACTGCGGTATCGTGTTGAAGCTGCATGGGCAGCTGTACCTGTACATGCCATCCAAGTTCTGTTAGACTCAATGCCCAGACGTATCAAGGCCGTTATTACGGCCAGAGGTTTTTGTTCTGGGTACTGATGTCTCAGGATGTATGCACCCAAATTGCGTGAAAATGTAATCACATGTAAGTTCTAGTATAATGTATTTGTCGAATGAATACCCGTTTATCATCCGCATTTCTTCTTGGTGTAGCAATTTTAGTGGCCAGTAGTGTAGAAACACGTCTGCCATCTTGTGTTTATATCGCACAACTGCTTCTTGGAGCTGCGATTCTTTCTTCCGTCAGTGTAGCTATGCATGAAATAATAACTTTTGGAAAATGTAGTTTTATACGAATTTTTCTACTAGTAAATGAAATCATCTGTACGCAAGGTTATTGAAAGCTTCAGTACATCACAGTAGTGATCTCCCGTGTCGTGAAATCAGCCCAACTTTGTCTCTTGTGGAATGGAAATGAAATCCCATGCTTCTTGACAGAGCGTAGGCGTACGATGCGGGAGACACGCACCGCCGTATTAGGCAGTGTCCTAATGGAGGTGGTTTGCCGTTGCCTTCCTCCGACCGTAATGGGGATGAATAATGATGAAGAAGACGACACAACAACACTCAGTCAACTCGGGGCAGGTGATAATCCCTGACCCCGCGGGAAATCGAGCCCGGGACCCCGTGCTCGGGAAGCGAGAACGCTACCGCGAGACCTCAAGCTACGGACTTGTCCCTTGTAGTGAGAGATAAAGGGCTGGCGCGAAGCCAGAGCGCGGTAGCCGGTGTGCCGGCCTTGGAGACGGCTCGGCTAGCCGGAAGCCCCGCGGCGGCTATAAGAGGCTCGCCGAGACCCAGATGCGGCAGACGTGTGGCGGCTGGGGCAGTCTGATACTCCAGCTGCGAGGGCGGCTAGGTGCGGGCACCAGCCGCTCTGCGCTCCGGTAGGCGTGCAGAAGACGAGGCGCAGGTATCTCAACCTGCAGCACTCTCTGTGGGAACAGTTGTGGCGGGTCACTTAATAACTGAATGTAAGAGGACATGTTCGCAACACTGGAGATTGCTTTCGGCCAGTCTGGTGTCCTTTGCACCTGAGAGAATGGAACCGGAGAGAGGAAAGATAACGGTACCTTAACAAGGGCGAGCTACCCAGTCCCTAAGGTCAATAAGAGTCGACACGAGAGACTATAACACTTGCCCGCGAGTTTGCGCCAAGTATAACGCTATACTCACAGACTAGTGTTACCCTCTGGGAGGATTTTTGTGTTTGACCGTGTGATTACCTAATGAACAGAGGGTATCGAATATTAATTTCGTATAAGTGACAGTTAATAGAAATGCTTAACACGCTTCAATTTGGAGAGGATACTAGTAATGAAGTTCACGTGAATGAAACAACAAACGGTCGCCAGCCTAATTAGGCATAATAATTTGAAATATTATATTCAAAGAATATATATATATATATATATATATATATATATATATATATATATATATATATATATATATATATATACAGGGTGTTTCAAAAATAACCGGTATATTTGAAACGGCAATAAAAACTAAACGAGCAGCTATAGAAATACACCGTTTGTTGCAATATGCTTGGGACAACAGTACATTTTCAGGCAGACAAACTTTCGAAATTACAGTAGTTACAATTTTCAACAACAGATGGCGCTGCGGTCTGGGAAACTCTATAGTACGATATTTTCCACATATCCACCATGCGTAGCAATAATATGGCGTAGTCTCTGAATGAAATTACCAGAAACCTTTGACAACGTGCCTGGCGGAATGGCTTCACATGCAGATGAGATGTACTGCTTCAGCTGTTCAATTGTTTCTGGATTCTGGCGGTACACCTGGTCTTTCAAGTGTCCCCACAGAAAGAAGTCACAGGGGTTCATGTCTGGCGAATAGGGAGGCCAATCCACGCCGCCTCCTGTATGTTTCGGATAGCCCAAAGCAATCACACGAACATCGAAATATTCATTCAGGAAATTAAAGACGTCGGCCGTGCGATGTGGCCGGGCACCATCTTGCATAAACCACGAGGTGTTCGCAGTGTCGTCTAAGGCAGTTTGTACCGCCACAAATTCACGAAGAATGTCCAGATAGCGTGATGCAGTAATCGTTTCGGATCTGAAAAATGGGCCAATGATTCCTTTGGAAGAAATGGCGGCCCAGACCAGTACTTTTTGAGGATGCAGGGACGATGGGACTGCAACATGGGGCTTTTCGGTTCCCCATATGAGCCAATTCTGTTTATTGACGAAGCCGTCCAGGTAAAAATAAGCTTCGTCAGTAAACCAAATGCTGCCCACATGCATATCGCCGTCATCAATCCTGTGCACTATATCGTTAGCGAATGTCTCTCGTGCAGCAATGGTAGCGGCGCTGAGGGGTTGTCGCGTTTGAATTTTGTATGGATAGAGGTGTAAACTCTGGCGCATGAGACAATACGTGGACGTTGGCGTCATTTGGACCGCAGCTGCAACACGGCGAACGGAAACCCGAGGCCGCTGTTGGATCACCTGCTGCACTAGCTGCGCGTTGCCCTCTGTGGTTGCCGTACGCGGTCGCCCTACCTTTCCAGCACGTTCATCCGTCACGTTCCCAGTCCGTTGAAATTTTTCAAACAGATCCTTTATTGTATAGCTTTTCGGTCCTTTGGTTACATTAAACCTCTGTTGAAAACTTCGTCTTGTTGCAACAACACTGTGTTCTAGGCGGTGGAATTCCAACACCAGAAAAATCCTCTGTTCTAAGGAATAAACCATGTTGTCTACAGCACACTTGCACGTTGTGAACAGCACACGCTTACAGCAGAAAGACGACGTACAGAATGGCGCACCCACAGACTGCGTTGTCTTCTATATCTTTCACATCACTTGCAGCGCCATCTGTTGTTGAAAATTGTAACTACTGTAATTTCGAAAGTTTGTGCGCCTGAAAATGTACTGTTGTCCCAAGCATATTGCAACAAACGGTGTATTTCTATCGCTGCTCGTTTAGTTTTTATTGCCGTTTCAAATATACCGGCCATTTTTGAAACACCCTGCATATATATATATATATATATATATATATATATATATATATATATATATATATATATATATATATATACTAAGATGAGATGGTATCTGTACTTTCGGACGTGTCCGAAAGAACAGAAACCATCGGTGACCATGCAGCTCGTTAGAATGAAATTACAATGAAATGAACACCCTTAGCTGCTTACAGGCGTTGACATACGTCAACGGGGACAGATGAAAATGTGAAAATGTGTGCCCCGACCGGGACTCGAACCCGGGATCTCCTGCTTATATGGCAGAGGCTCTAACCATCTTTTTTTTTTTTTAATCTCATTTTTTTCTTTTTTCGTTCGTTGTACCTGCTCGGGGCGGACATCGAAAGACACCCATTTCAGTTCGTCGTTGTTCCATTAGCTCAGTCTTTTTTATTACGGAGGGCAGCTAACCCTTGAAACGTCCCCTTTGAACATTTTATACATGACTTTGCTTAAACTGACACACAATATTTTTAGCGCAACGCAATCTGACTATCAAAGATCCCTGCAAAAGAATGGCCCTGAGTAACATTAAACTATACCTTTCAGAAATCACTTACCTCACAAAAATCTTCGTTACTCGAACTACTGCAATACAGCGAGCGCCACTACTGCCAGCTAAATAAAAGATTCAAACTACGGAAGGCACTAACTACTGATAGGGATAGTTAGCAAATGAAAGATATTAATAGAGAACAAACAATGTATTTACCTTAATAGTCATAATATATATAGCAGTTCATGACAAATTTCAAAACTCCGCCATCTCTCTCCCCACATCCACCACTGCTGGCGGCTCACCTCCAACTGCGCAACGCTACGCGCTGTTCACATCCAGCTGCCGCTGCCCAACACTACAATGGCAGACAACAATGCAAACTAGCCACAGACTGCACACAGCACAGCCAGTGATTTTCATATAGAGCGCTACGTAACGTTGCCAATAAGAAAACATAAACAGCCTACTTACACCCTCTGACCGAACACGCTGAGTTACCGTGCCGGCTATCCATCTGAGCCCCCGAGGACGCAGAAGATGGCGCGACTGCAGGAAATTTATCTCTAACGTATTGTCCCGCACTACATTCGTAGTGTCCCCGCCCATTATACTCATTACTCGCGGCGCGTTGCCGATTCCCGTAAGAGTTCGGGCACTGTTTGTGCATTCGCACAGAAGAAGAAGATGGTCAAGGCCTGTAAGCAGCTAAGGGTGTTCATTTCATTGTAATTTCATTCTAACGAGCTGCATGGTCATCGATGGTATCTGTTCTTTCGGACATGTCCAAAAGAACAGATACCATCTCAGTATATATATATATAGTTAAGGCTCACCGGCCACTCGACCATCTTCTTCCTCCGTGCGAATGCACAAACGGTGCCCGAACTCTTACGGGAATCGGCAACGCGCCGCGAGTAATGAGTATAACGGGCGGGGGCACTACGAATGTAGTGCCGGACGATTGAGAATGTGGGTTTCGCGGGAGGCGTGCCAGAGATAAATCCCTGCAGTCGCGCTATCCTCTGTGTCCTCGGTGGTTCACATGGGTAGAGCGTCTGCCATGTAAGCAGGAGATCCCAGGTTCGAGTCCCGGACGAAGCACAAATTTTCATCTGTCCCCTTGACGTATGTCAACGCCTGTAAGCAGCTAAGGGTGTTCATTTCATTGTAATTTAAATATGATTTTGCAAAAGTGATTTTCATTAATTCTCTCTTTGAATAGCGCACTGGATACTCACAACTATAGGGCGAACTAATTAGTGGATAGCAGTAGTTATCATTTGCAAAAATCAGTAATCACAGGAAGACAAAGGTACTTTACACATAATAGTGGCAGTTAATAAATCAATCATTAATCAACTCTGCCCTGAGATGTTACCACAGTAAACACTGGACTAAAGTTAGGTATGAAAAGAGTCCTGACTTACTTAACATTTACGTACCACAAATGAAATTAAATAATCATACGTAGACACTTTTTATACTCTCAGTATCAGAACGTCAATAGCAATGAAATTCCCAATAATCTTTTAAATTGAGAAAAGATTACTGTGGGGAGCCATAAACTGTTAGTTTTTCTACAGCCAAACTGTGTGATTATTTTATAAACAAACTGCAATTTCCTCAAACACTAAGCTTAATTAACTGTAGAAAGTAGTTCATGGTAATAATCAGTACAAAATTACGTTTCATGTAAGTTCAAATTATGTGCTGTTTTTATCACCTGTGAAGCCAGTATTTTTACATTAACATTGTCACTCTGGCAATGATCTTTTCTACATTTAAACCAAAACCAAATTATCATTTAGTTAGAAACAGGGAGCTCGAATCTCCGCACACTTGGGATAGGATCCTGCATCGGTTCACGACTAGGATAATGTCAGCGTCAAACACAGGTTTATAGCACTTGAATTATTATTCAAAAAAACACTCACACAAGTGTACTGGTTCATGCTATTATACATATCTGTGTTCCTGCAGTTGTCGGAGCAGTGGCGCGATAGTGGTGGCAAGCAATGTGTCGGCTCACTGGTCCCACGCTCTTGAAGTTGAATGCTCTTTACCAGTTCTTCTTGGCGACGTAATTTCCTCATTTGAGAGCCATTCCATAATGTCAAGAGGCATCCGACAGCCGAATCCACATCCGAGGCAAGTTTTCAATAAAGATTAGCTTCCAAATGCCTCACTTGGCATCCTCGATGCTAACCGTACAAGGGCTAGCCACTGACTGCCTAGCGTTCTCACCCAGTAGCCGCCCTGACAGACCGCCAACCACCTTTTACCGTGCACCAAGCCACTAGCGTAGCGGAGGGTATTCCTTACATCTTCTATACTACACAATACAAATTCCCTAAGCATGAACCAGCATTCAAAGTACAATTTCTATTTTATGAGCAGACATATAAAATTCCATAATTTTTAAATATCCTATAGCTATAACAATAAATATATTATAAACTTCAACTCCCTCTCTGACAATTCAATGACGTTCATTAGTAAAGATCAACCACTTCATAGTTACATACACACAGTTGCATAGTATAACCTACTTATAATCGATATTGGTGTTACATGGTGTCATGGGCCTCTGCAGCCTTTCTCTAGGTACGAGGCTATGACTAAAAACTGAGCAAGTGTCAGTAGGATAAGCGCTTCGAGAGTTCTGTACAAACTTAATTATTTATATAGATAGTTTATCTACAGGTTCTGATGAGTGAGTTTGCGACTATGAAAATATGTGACATAAGTGCCCAGTTACATTGACTTAGAAGCTTAAACGTTTTAGACCGCTAAGGGACCGTTGATATTCGTAATTGACATAAATTCCTATTCGATAACTCTAACCGTTCCGAGAAGAAAGGATCTTAATGGACGGGCTGATGGACGAACTACAGAATTCCGTTTTCACCGACAGAGATACGGAACCGTAAAAATACACTGCCGAAAAAAATTCCAGTTCACTCAAGATTTGTTGCTGTTAAAGTGCATTTGGACATTTGCAGATCAACAGCACAAGCGGTTCTGAGATATTAGGTATCGACCCATGCTACAACACCCTTATTAGTACGGGGTGTGGAGCCTCCATAGGCGGCTATACAGTCGCTGAATCTGGCATCCAGTCGATCGTACAGATGGCGAATACTGTCCTGTGATACATTATGCCACGCCTGCACAACCTGTTCACGTAGTTCTGTAAGAGTTGTTGGATGACGAGTCGCACGAGTCACTTCTCGTCCCATCACATCCCACACGTGCTCGATTGGAAACAGTTTCGAAGGTCGAGCTGGCTAGTGAAGTTGCTGCACGCCTTGCAGAGCACGATGAATTTCACGCGCAGTGTGTGGGCGATCACTGTCCTGTTGGAACAACACATTACCTTCCTGTCGCAAAAAATGGCAAAAGAACGGGTCTGACAACATTCTGCACGTACCAAGCTCTGGTTAGCGACGATCCTAGCTGGCGCCTGAGCTGAGTGATCGTCCAGAACATCGTCCACGGGTGTGAGAAGGTTCACGTGACCACTGGTACTGGCATCGTTGCACAACTGACGCAACACGTCCGACATGCATGGCAATTTTCTGAAAGGCCCATCCCGCCACTCGGAAGGCTACAATAAGACCCCTTTCAAACACGCTCAGTTGGGTTTTGGAAGCACGAGCGCATCTCCGTGACGTGGGTGCCTGCCTGCTTCACATGTCTGCACCACACTGAGCCTTCTGCCTGTGAGCACTCCCTACTGAAGGGCAGACACAGGTGGTGCTCTGATAGTTGTGCCACTACGCCACCTGTTGAATGACGTTGAAACTATTATCAGTATATCTACTATCCTCAGCTGGCATATGCCGTCAGCGGATCAAAATCTACGTAGTCGTCACACATGTATTATTTTTTCCGACCGTGTATAATATCTTCGTTAATAAATAGAAACGGCGAGGGAGGAAGGATGCAGTCAGAGAGAGGCCGTGGAATATTTCAGAGGGCGGGTATAAGAAATTGTGTGAAACTAGCAAAGTAATCACTTCTGAATACCAGAGTGCGACGAGCACTCCAGCTACCCCCAATGACTGCGCGAAGGGAGTTAAAAGAGAGGATTACGATGGTCGAACAGCTCCTCATAAGCCACACATTTCTGCAGTCAGTGCTACATGACTTTGACGTGGTGCAAAGGGCAATGGTTAATGGAGGCTCGAAACAAGTGATTCAGACTGATGAATTTTGCTATACCCTGTGGCAGTCGGATGGAAGCGGTTGGGTTTGACGAATGTCTGGAGAGTATTACTAGCTGTCATATGTAGAGCCAACAGGGAAGTGCGGAGGACATGGTGCTATGGTGTGCTTTCGGGTGCGATCCCGTCATTGTGCTTAAGAAGACGATAAAAATGCTGAAGGGTTGAAAACATTTAATAGCATTGTGTGCTACATACAGTACGTTCTCTGGTTTCGGCTCTTGAAGAGGAATGGAATGCCAGTCCTCCTCACAAATTTAGACAGCTCACTGACAGTATCGCCGGCAGAGTTCAAGCAGTCATAACGGCGAAGGGTAGACGCATCTCAAACAAATGTCCACTAATAGGTATGTGCACATTTTTGATTAGATAGTGTATCTTAATTCAGTAACGAAAATACCAAAACTGAAGAACAGAACAGTGAATTGGTAGTGGGTGGTGGGTGCGAGGGAGGGGGTCAGGAAGGAAACCCCATTATTTGCCATTTTACACCGCCTTCACTGGGAGATGAAGGTTGATTCTTTCGAACGGCTGGAGTAATCACTCGATTTGCTGACCTACATGGAGAGGGAATTACTTAAGAATAATAAAAGGAGTAAATTATACTCTCTGACTTAGGCCTGCTTATTTTTTACTGACAAGGCTGACGGCTTGTCGTGTTGATGTGTCTTTCTTTCCATTAAGGGGGGGGAGGGGGGGAGGGGGGGACGTCAGCAAATCCCTGGGAGAAAGAAATTGCCCCACCAAAATTCGAAATTCCAGCCTTGTCTTCCATTCTGAGTATGATGGTGTGTCAGCACATGGTACTTCGGCTTTAAAAATGTTTGTTTGTATTCTACTTGTATCCCTTCGTCTTTCTTTCTCCTTCCCAAATGGCTTACTGTTGCTTAGATTGACTGGGGTTTTCAACGGCAGTGAATGCTACGACATAGTGTAGGGAAGCAGCATACTCACGCCTTATAAAATTCACATCAGTCTTTCCATTTTGTGCCAGCCAGTCCGCTGTAACTAACTCTGACGTCATAAATGTTGTGCAACACTTTAAAAATCAAGTAAATAACCTGAAACGTTTCTAGCATGTCAGGAGAAATACTAAAGCAATATGTGTTGGATATAAATTCAATAAATTTAACCATTTTCGAAATTTGGACTTTTTCTGTAAAAATCATTGGCGCAACAGAAAAGAGCTAGAAACTTAAAAATTGATATTTAGATTATTTTAGCATAATAATTTAGTATAAACAGTATTCTGGATCTCACAAATTAAAATTTTAGTTGAAATTAATGATTTTCTGGTTTTTGTCTTAAAAATTAAGGAAGCAATATAGATTGAGTAGGCGAATAAATAAAGCTAGGATGTTTAAATTTAAGTAGAAGGGAGATCCGCTATAATCATAAAGATGTGAGAAGTTTCAACTGAGTAACTAAAAAACTATAGCAATATCGTATCTCCAAAGGGCAAGTTCAGAGCTCATCTACTGCGTGTAATGTAATTAAATTAATTCTCTCGCCCAAAATATTTGACTTAGCCACGACAGACTTTAATTATGATTACTTACCTGTGTGCTGATTGCACATTTAAATTGAGAGCTTCATCGGCCATCAGCAAAGGAAGCAATGATTTATTCGATAACTTAAAGTGGTGCGTTACTCGCCCAGCGGCTAGTCGGGAGAGCGGATTTGATCAGGCGTTCCCTTAGCCATCCGCACCGCGGCTTTATACACTCCTGGAAATTGAAATAAGAACACCGTGAATTCATTGTCCCAGGAAGGGGAAACTTTATTGACACATTCCTGGGGTCAGATACATCACATGATCACACTGACAGAACCACAGGCACATAGACACAGGCAACAGAGCATGCACAATGTCGGCACTAGTACAGTGTATATCCACCTTTCGCAGCAATGCAGGCTGCTATTCTCCCATGGAGACGATCGTAGAGATGCTGTATGTAGTCCTGTGGAACGGCTTGCCATGCCATTTCCACCTGGCACCTCAGTTGGACCAGCGTTCGTGCTGGACGTGCAGACCGCGTGAGATGACGCTTCATCCAGTCCCAAACATGCTCAATGGGGGACAGATCCGGAGATCTTGCTGGCCAGGGTAGTTGACTTACATCTTCTAGAGCACGTTGGGTGGCACGGGATACATGCGGACGTGCATTGTCCTGTTGGAACAGCAAGTTCCCTTGCCGGTCTAGGAATGGTAGAACGATGGTTTCGATGACGGTTTGGATGTACCGTGCACTATTCAGTGTCCCCTCGACGATCACCGGTGGTGTACGGCCAGTGTAGGAGATCGCTCCCCACACCATGATGTCGGGTGTTGGCCCTGTGTGCCTCGGTCGTATGCAGTCCTGATTGTGGCGCTCACCTGCACGGCGCCAAACACGCATACGACCATCATTGGCACCAAGGCAGAAGCGACTCTCATCGCTGAAGACGACACGTCTCCATTCGTCCCTCCATTCACGCCTGTCGCGACACCACTGGAGGCGGGCTGCACAATGTTGGGGCGTGAGCGGAAGACGGCCTAACGGTGTGCGGGATCGTAGCCCAGCTTCATGGAGACGGTTGCGAATGGTCCTCGCCGATACCCCAGGAGCAACAGTGTCCCTAATTTGCTGGGAAGTGGCGGTGCGGTCCCCTACGGCACTGCGTAGGATCCTACGGTCTTGGCGTGCATCCGTGCGTCGCTGCGGTCTGGTCCCAGGTCGACGGGCACGTGCACCTTCCGCCGACCACTGGCGACAACATCGATGTACTGTGGAGACCTCACGCCCCACGTGTTGAGCAATTCGGCGGTACGTCCACCCGGCCTCCCGCATGCCCACTATACGCCCTCGCTCAAAGTCCGTCAACTGCACATACGGTTCACGTCCACGCTGTCGCGGCATGCTACCAGTGTTAAAGACTGCGATGGAGCTCCGTATGCCACGGCAAACTGGCTGACACTGACGGCGGCGGTGCACAAATGCTGCGCAGCTAGCCCCATTCGACGGCCAACACCGCGGTTCCTGGTGTGTCCACTGTGCCGTGCATGTGATCATTGCTTGTACAGCCCTCTCGCAGTGTCCGGAGCAAGTATGGTGGGTCTGACACACTGGTGTCAATGTGTTCTTTTTTCCATTTCCAGGAGTGTATATAAGAACGCTGCGTGAGAAAAAAGTCTCCAGTTCTCTCCAGACGCTGATTAGCGCACCACCTGTGCCGGGAGTCGCGTCGCGTTGGTATCATTGCTATAAACTGCCTCGGATGCCGTAATAAGTTACTCGCGATATGCGTAACCATGAAATCGTTTTCGAGTGAAGTGTTAATTCTGGGATGACTTTAATGATCTATCTTCAGTTTGCGTATGTCGTATTTTCACGTGCCGTCGTGGGACAGACATTCTACCATTATTTAGCGTGGCGTTTGATGAAGATTATCATGAAATTGTGGCGAGCATTCACTTAAACATTTAATTTGAACAGTTATAGTTGCATCAGCGCATTAGACTCTGAACTGCCCTGGTAGCTGGATTGTGTGGATTCTTTTTGGTCTGTGACTTTCAGAATATAGTGAACATTTTAGAGAGAATGATTTTTGATTATGAATCCCAGACATCTCCTAATTCCTCATAGCTGTAAGCTGTAGCTATAAATGTATTTCTCAGATGAAGTGGGCACTAGGAATTCTAATTACAGGCTTCACGTTTTGCCAATCACTTTCTGGTTGCCAATATTGTAGTTAGAGAGCCAGTGTTGAGAACGGCAAACAACAGCATTAAATAGATAATAGGAACATTTATATAACAATTATTCCACCCGCCGCCCCACAATAGCGTGACGCCTAGCTCCAGGATTACCTTGTTTCGTGACCACCGTATTATCCCAAAGAGGACACCAAGGGTCGCTTGGAAGCCATTCCGCAGGTACAGATCTTTTTGATCTCGTGTCACCAGGTTGTCAGAAGCACCACTAGCTGAGCGGCGCTCGTCTCGTAAGAACGCTCTCAATGCCGTAAACAATCGTGATGTAGTCCTCTACTGCGCACCCTCTATGACTGAAGTGAACTCTGTCTCGGGATGTAGTAGAGCCTTGTATCGAACAGCTGCGGATCAGAGCTGCTGCTTATATGTGTGTGAGTACTGACAACAAAACTCGGAGATATATCTCGATTGATGTTAATAAAACAAACCATAACTAATTTTACGTGGAAGACATTATCCCAAATGACAGAGCCTGATTGGGCTGGGTCATCATAAAGACCGGGACGTTCTAGGTGGTACATGGAAGCGAGGTAGCTATCGGTACTGGCAGACTATGGAGAACTTGAAAGTATCTTCGGGTTTGCATCCAGATCCTGAAATCAATTTAATTCGATATTTTGGCGATCCAGCTGCCCGTCATCTTCAGAGGAACGCTGTTGCTGCTGAGTCCCTCTGAAAACTGATGCCAAGGCTGCAAATCGTCCTCCTGTACAGGCCTCCGTACGGTAAACGGCGCTTGCGCCGCCCATCATACACTACTGGACATTAAAATTGCTACGCCACGAAGATGACGTGCTACAGACGCGAAATTTAACCGACAGGAAGAAGATGCTGTGATATACAAATGATTAGCTTTTCAGAGCATTTACACAAGGTTGGCGGCGGTGGCGACACCTACAACGTGCTGACGTGAGGAAAGTTTCCAACCGATTTCTCATACACCAACAGCAGTTGACCGGCCTAGCCTGGTGAAACGTTGTTGTGATGCCTCGTATAAGGAGGAGAAATGCGTACCATCACGTTTCCGGCATTGATAAAGGTCGCATTGTAGCCTATCGCGATTGCGCTTTATCGTATCGCGAAATTGATGCTTGCGTTGGTCGAGAACCAATGACTGTTAGCAGAATATGGAATCGGTGGGTTCAGGAGGGTAATACGGAACGCCGTGCTGGATCCCAACGGCCTCGTATCACTAACAGTCGAGATGACAGGCATCTTATCCGCATGGCTGTAACGGATTGTGCAGCCACGTCTCGATCGCTGAGTCAACAGATGGGGACGTTTGCAAGACAACAACCATCTGCACGAACAGTTCGACGACGTTTGCAGCAGCATGGACTATCAGCTCGGAGACCATGGCTGCGGTTACCCTTGACGCTTCATCGCAGACAGGAGCGCCTGCGATGGTGTACTCAACGACGAACCTGGCTGCACGAATGGCAAACCGTTATTTTTTAGGATGAATCCCGGTTCTGTTTACAGCATCATGATGGTCGCATCCGTGTTTGGCTAACTGCGGTGAACGCACAGTGGAAGCGTGTATTCGTCATCGCCATACTGGCGTATCACTCGGTGTGATGCTATGGGGTGCCATTGGTTACACGTCTCGGTCACCTCTTGTTCGTATTGACGGCACTTTGAACAGTGGACGTTACATTTCAGATGTGTTACGTCCCGTGCCTCTACCCTTCATTGACGGCACTTTGAACAGTGGATGTTACATTTCAGATGTGTTACGACCCGTGGCTCTACCCTTCATTCGATCCCTGCGAAACCTTACATTTCAGCAGGATAATGCACGACTGCATGTTGCAGGTCCTGTACGGGCCTTTCTGAATACAGAAAATGTTCGACTGCTGCCCTGGCCAGCACATTCTCCAGACCTCTCACCAACTGAAAACGTCTAGTCAATGGTGGCCGAGCAACTGGCTCGTCACAATACGCCAGTCACTACTCTTGATGAACTGTGGTATCGTGTTGAAGCTGCATGGGCAGCTGTACCTGTACACGCCATCCAAGTTCTGTTTGACTCAATGGCCAGGCGTATCAAGGCCGTTTTACTGGCAGAGGTGGTTGTCCTGGGTACTGATCTCTCAGGATCTATGCACCCAAATTGCGTCAAAATGTAATCACATGTCAGTTATAGGACAATATATTTGTCCAATGAATACCCGTTTATCATCTGCATTTTTTCTTGATGTAGCAATTTTAATGGTCAGTAGTCTAGTTGCTGTCCTCCATGAACAGATGGCGCCGCACTTGATAGAACACTGATGGAAACAATATGTCGCACTCAAAGACTATTTTCAAACACTCAGACTGGCCACGCCGAAGATCGTTCTGGTTTGATGCGACGTAGTACTGGTTCCACGTTCTGCTAGAAGGAAATCCATTGTCTCCATTAATCAAAGTCTCTGCCATCTTAATTTCCGTTATCTCTTTATAAGAACTGTTCCCAAACCGGAAGTGTTGGTAACTATCACAATCTCGTCAGATTTCATTCCTTGTCCCTCGTTTAAGCACTGTTCTGCTACAGCCGATTTTTCCAGTTGTCGTATGACGGCGATGTTCCACGCACCTGTCCTGAATTGTGCGAATCGAATGGCAGCTTTCCGTTCTACGTCCGAAGTTTATCCAACTTCTGTACGTTTGAGCATCTCCTCTCCGACATCTCTTCTGTAGAGAGAGCAGCTCTTTGTTCCCTCAGTAATGATGATGTAGCACTTTTACCAGCTGACGAAGAGAACGCCACGGTTGTATGGACACGGGATGTTGCGTCCTTAAAATGGATTTACTGCTCAACGACTATGCTTGCAGAAGACTATCAAGTGACCCCACAGAAAGGATTAAGGTGCAATACACTTTCACTTTTGGAAAAGAGCTCGTTATCGGAAGATCTACGTAACAAATTTCATCCTAGTGCCACCGTCTCGCTTAGCTTGTACGGTCTGCCAAAGTTACATTTCCGAACAGAATGATGGGTGTCCTTTTTCACCCATAGTCGCCATTTTATTTACGGAGAATTTCGACTATATGGCACAGAGGACTTGGCTTTCCATCCATTCTGCTTCTGGAGGTACGTAGAAGACTCATTTTTCATCTGTCCACATGGACGTGAAGCCCTCAACAGATTTTGGTCCGCTTCAAATGTCTTCATCTCGGCAGTAAATTTACCGTGGAGGTTTAAAGCGTTGGGACTCCTCCATTTTTGGATGCCATGGTTTATAAAAACCCAGATGCTACCCTGGGACATAGCGTTCGCGAAATCCGACGTATACAGATAGGTGTATGCATGCTAAGAGTTGCCATCCACCATACCAACGAAGTGGCGTCCTTAGGACTTCCGTGCGCAACGCAGAGCACATACCGTTAAGACGCGGAAAGTTTAACCCAAAAATCTGCACGTTTGGTGGGTGTTTTTAAGGAAAATGGATACTCTAAGAAGCAGGTTCGTCATGCTATAGAGTTTGGACCATCCCGGGAGGTGCATGAAGAGGAGCATAGATCTTCGGCCTTTACTCTTCATGCTGGGGGCACATCCTCTAAGACTGGAAGAATTTTAAGGAGTTTTACATTAAGAGTGTATTCCTTCCAAGACTAGGGCATTATTCGGCTCTGTGAAAGATGATTAGGGGATTAGGAAGCCTGGCATGTATCTTATTCGATGTCAGTGTGGGAAGGCTTACACCGAGCGGTTCTAGGCGCTGCAGTCTGGAACCGCGCGACCGCTGCGGTCGCAGGTTCGAATCCTGCCTCGGGCCGGGATGTGTGCGTTGTCCTTAGGTTAGTTAGCTTTAAGTAGTTCTAAGTTCTAGAGGACTGCTGACCTTAGAAGTCAAGTCCCATAGTGCTCAGAGCCATTTGAACCATTTGAAGGTTTACATCGGCAGTTCGATTCGCACAATTCAGGACAGGTGCGTGGAACATTTCCGTCAAACGACAGTCGGCTGTAGCAGAAAATTGCTTAAACGTGGGACACGGGATGAAATTTGACGAGACTGTGACAGTTATCAACGCTTCCAGTTTTAGGAACAGTGCTTTTAAAGAGGCAATTAAAAGTAGGTTGGCAGACAATTTGATTATAGAGACAATGGGTTTCTTGTTAGCAGGACGTGGAACCCTGCCTTATCCCGCATCAAAGTGGAACGTTCTTCGGTGCGACCAGTCCGAGTGTTTGAAAATAGTCTTTGAGTGCGACGTATCATTGCCACCAGTGTCTTACTACGGGCGGCCCACCTGCCCAGTCTCGGTTCAAATGACTCTGAGCACTGTGGGACTTAACATCTGAGGTCATCAGTCCCCTAGAACTAGAACTATTTAAACCTAAATAACCTAAGGACATCACACACATCCATGCCAGAGGCAGGATTCGAACCTGCGACCGTAGCAGTCGCGCGGTTCCAGACTGAAGCGCCTAGAACCGCTCTTCCACAGCGGCCGGGTGCCCAGTCTTGGAAGGCAGCAACTATGATGGGCCGCTTTACCTCGGAGGATGTTTCCAGCAGTCGGAGACGAAACGTCAGGGGAGAGTTTTATACTTCGACCTTAGCCTATCAACCCGAAAGTTTTAAGTGAAGACAATACCGGCCGTGAAAGCCTACATTGTATAATGACCAGTTTGTCTAAATTTTCTGACTCAGTAACTGTTCATTCTTGTACTGCATAACAGACGCTTAACTAATTTGTAATTTTGAATATTAACTTCACTCACTTAAAGTAACGTAATGGTTCATTGGCAAAACTAATAACTAAAGATACAGCACAAATTAAGAGTGCGCAATTTCGTTTACTCAGTATTTAGCTCAGCGAGTAACTTCTGCTGGCTTGGTACGTACCTTATAGTTATGTTAAAAGTAAATCTGTTGCTGAATTCAATTCAGTCTTTCAATAATTAGAAGTAAATTGCTTGTCTTTTTACAAATTTTGCATTAGAGTGCGCTGAGGTTACTGAGAGTCATTTTTTACAAAAGAGGAGGACATGAACCCAGAGGAGAGAGGCGGAAATGAGTAGAGAGAGGGTGGAGGTGGAGATGGACTAAGAGAATATTGGAATAAATACATTCCTACATATTTCTTTATAAATAACTGATTGATCACGGATAACAACAAAGGGTGCAGCTAGTGATAAAATGGTTACCCATTATGAAGAACGTGACAGCTTAGGTGGATATTTCAAATGGTTTTATCATTCAGAAATTACGTCGAGGCAGAGCACCCATACATGAAGAAATTATAAAATTTTATTTCTTCCACGCCGGCCGGTGTGGCCGTGCGGTTCTAGGCGCTTCAGTCTGGAACAGCGTGACCGCTACGGTTGCAGGTTCAAGTCCTGCCTCGGGCATGGATGTGTGTGATGCCCTTAGGTTAGTTAGGTTTAAGTAGGTCTAAGTTCTAGGAGACTGATGATCACAGATGTTAAGTCCCATAGTGCTCAGAACCATTTGAACCATTTTTTTATTTCATCCACAAAAAATAATATTACGTAATTAACTTTCTACAAGTGGGTTACTCCATTGTGCTATGATTCCTCTAGTGGTTGGTTACAACATTATGTTGCGAGAGTCTGGATGGGCCAGAACTGTCATCGTGTACCTGCAAACAAACAAAAAATTATTTGCGAATCTTTATTTTTCCGAGGCAATAGTCATACAAAAGGATATCAATAAAATTTAAATAAATATGTAAAGAATGCAGATGAACCATTGGAGAAACAGTATCTACTCGTACTTCTAACGAAAATCTACGCACACAGTCTGTTCAGTATCTGATAATACACAGGTCGTGCCATCGTTAATGGCAATAACTGACACAGGTGAAAAGGTACGTTATAGAAGCAAACATATTTCAGTAAACACATCATTTGCGAGATAATTGTGATACTTGACCTACGTCCAGCCTTAATAAGTAATACAATACTACTTCAGCTCGTTATATATTACAACAGTACTAGCTCCATTATGCAACATATTTGGCGCCTAAACTTGTCGACTAAGTCCGCATCTAATTGGGCTGAAATTTCACCCACGGCCTATCTTAGCAAGTAATACAATGCTTCACCACGTTTATGTTACAATTTACTGTACACTCGTTCCTGCTAAAGGAGATATTCGCGTGTAGTCCTCACGTTTGGATGCAATACTATCTGCACTCGTCTCTGCAGTGAGTTAAGAATTCTTTCAAACACCCAAGGGTCATCTGAACAACTCGCTGTTCCTTTTCTTCGGTTGGATCCACTGCAGTAAAGTACAGATCACTTTTGAGATGACACGAGACTAAATCTGGAGAAGCGATTATAGGTAAGGCTAAGGTTGTGGTGACTTTATGTGTAATGTAGTATTATATATATGTATATATCCTATACCAAGGCCACAAAATTTCATGTCAAGACTACCCGGTGGGCAGTACTCTCAAAAATTCATCTGTCCAAAGCATACTTACAGTCTCCAGCAAACGAACAGTCCTGCCAATTCACAGCCATCAACACTTCACCTAGTTTGCACAGATACAACAAAAAGCATTTCGGAACTGCTAGCGCACCAACAATTTTCCAACTTTTTTTGCAGCAGCCCAAAACTATCCGAGCATAGTCAGTTATCTGGATGATATTTTAGTAAGTTGTGCTACAAGAGAGCACCATCTTGTGAACATACATCTGCTGTTCCAGACACTATAACAAACGGGCTAAAACGCACGCTACAAAAGTGTGATTTTATCAAGAGCAAGTGGAGTACTTAGGTCACATACTGGGTCGAATAGGGCTTCAACCGACTCAGCAACGTGTGGAAATCACTAACGTAACAGACCTTCAGTCATTTCTTGGCAAAAAATGATTATGCAAGATTTACGTGAAATGCCATCAATTTCGCTTAATAATGTATGTAAGAAAGGTGCAAAATATGGATGGTCACAGCAAAGTCAGGAGAACTTACCAAAATAATACTCTAAAATCTTCTTTTTGTCTGGCGACCTATGATCGATCAAAAAGCCTTATCCAGACCACAGTCGCATCTCAACGTGGCAACGAGGACGTTCTTTCTCACAAAAGAGAAGACAATATAAACAGCCCATCGCATATGTGTCTAAAATGCTCACTTCAGCCCAAATTAACCACGAAAAAATCGAGAAAGAAGCACTGGCTATCACATTTCATATTGAAAAAAACTCCATACGTTTTTTATGGCACACAATTTCACATCATAACGACCATAAACCACGAATTTAGACATAAAATAAATTACAGACATTGGCTGCGAGTGGGCTCTGATATAAACCAATGAGTAAAGTTGAAAATTATAATCCCAGGCCTCCTGCTTGTTAGGCAGACGCTCTGAACACTAAACCATCCGCACACAGTTGTCATCACACCTGCATGGACTATCCTAGCATGCCTCCTTTCAGACCCAAATTCTCGTCTTATCCACACACGACTAATGTAGTGCCCTTGTCCAATATTCTCACTATGCCTGGCGTTTTACTGATTCCTGTATGAGTTGGAGCCTAGTGTGCATTCGCACAAAAGAGATTAGCTGTCCTCACTTGAAAGAATAGACACCACATATAAACCATTATTTTCCTTGTCTGATCCTAAGAAGCACCTCCCAGGAAAAGACACCACAGCTTATACAATGCTGGAACTTCTCAATTCACTATGGACCAACAGCACAACATACAAACACTGATGCCCTATCCAGACTACCTATGGGATCAGACTCCACATTTTACGATCGGGAGACACTGTCCTTATAAACAGATACCCTAAAAAACGTCTACAAGAACTTCGTGTCACTGTATTTGTAACAGAAGGATCCAGTAAACAGCCAGGTTATAAAAATGTAGTGGAAATGAGATAGAGATTTTAGCACAGCACGATTCGAAGTATCTTGTAGCAGCCGGACTGCCAGGTTTTGTGTCCAAGTTGATGTCTGTGGCCTGACCCATGTGACAGCTCACTGGCGCCTCTTATTGGCCTCTAGATGAGTCGTTGACAGCGGACACTGCAGGGAATCGATCTCACCAACTGGGGACACTATCCTTAGACAAATTATGAAATACATTCACCAAGGTTGGCCCGAACACCTCTCACTCCCTCTTTTCCAGGACTTCACACTTATTTTCCGTAAAAAACAGGATACAGATGGTACAGAATGTCATGATGGTGACATTGGACGACTGGTGTGTGGTCATCCCCCCCCCCCCCTCATTGCATCAGCATGTCATAAACATACTGCATGCAGACCACTGATGGATGAAGGTGGCTCGCTCACTTACTGCCCCAGCATCATGCAGGACATCCAGAGGACAGACAGCTCCTGCGAGCCCTGTACGTCGACCAGGTCAGCATCCCCACAGTGATTCCACGGGCTGGTCAACACCACAGTGTCAATGGGAGTACGTCAGTGTAGCCTCCGACAGTCCCTTCCTCAGAGAGATGTGGTTCACCGTCATAGACTGATTTTCCAAGATTCCTTATGTGGTTAGATTGTCAAATACAACAGCAAGGGAGACAATAAGTGCTTTGCAGAAAATACCTTGCAGAAAATACTCGCCACTGAATGGGAAAAAATCGTTCTGGACAATAGTATTTTTGCAACCAGGACAGCTTAATATACTGGACAATGGCCCCATTCCACTCACCCTCCAATTATGAAGCCGAGCAGATGATTTGCATCTTTAAGCTGCAGATGTGGAAGACGCTGTCAGCTCCACGAAAGGTCGGGTCCTGACCCAGTCCCTGGCCTCCTAAAGGAACACACTGATACAGTGGCACCCTGCAGATATTCTTCATGGCCATTCTCCATGACCTCTGGCACCTCATGAGGCCTAAAAAATACACATTACAGCCCAGCAGTCGTCCTCCCTATTCATTGGGCACAGAGGTTTGGACTCGCACCTTTGGGAAGGTCCCAGAATAGACATTAGGCATCATGAGAACCGCCAAGGGCGACAAATACAGTGAATGCCGGTATGCCAAGCGCACCAACTATGTCCATTGTAGTGTGGTCCACTCCAGATTAGCAGCACCCCCCCCCCCCCCAAGGTGGCTTGAAAGAATTTCAGCCATCAAGCAGCTTCACATTCCCAAGTCCAGCGCTGTCAGTGTTTGTCCCCCATGGAATGGGATTATTTTCCAACTCCAGCTTCACTGAATTCCAGCACTGACCCAGAAACCAGCTCCAGCCAACTCTAGCATTAGCATGACTCCTCCGCCACAAGCAGACATTGCAGTGCCAGATGACGAGATAGGCTGCAAACATTTATCTGGCTTGCCCATAACATTTCCCTCCGTATTGGTATGGCGATCACAATACTGGTGGGGACAGTTTCGGCCCTACCCTCAATTTAAATGGGGGAGGTACGCTATACCTGTCAACCGTTAGTCAGGTCGATTCCCTGCAGTGCCCTCTGTCAAAGACTCCTCTAGTGGCCAGAAAGAGGCGCCAATGAGCTGTCACATGGGCCAGGCCACGGATATCAACCTGGACACAAAACCTGGCAGTCCGGCTGCTACAAGATACTTCGAATCGTGCTGTGCTAAAGTCTCTACCTCCTTTCCACTATATTTTTATGACCTGGCTGTTTACTGGTTTCAGCATGACTAAGTTATGCATTGCTGTTCTATTGATTACTGTTGGTTTTGCTTGACACCGGACGATCGTCGTTCTCTTGGGATGTTCTACGATTTACGATGATCCAGGATGGAATGGAAGTGTGAACTATAAAGCGATTACATTGCTTCCATAGTTACTGTAACAAACGGTGTGTTCACACTGTTGTAAGTGTAATACAAAGGACTTCAACGTGGGCGAAAAGTCATTTTAAAATACAGAAATAATTTCTAACATTTCCCTGCGAAGTATGGTGCAGCTACTACTTTTCGTTATTACTAAGACCTAGTGTTGATTGAAGCCTTAGACTCCCTGTAGTTGACAGTGTTATTTGTGAATGCCCTAATGAGATAGTTGAAGGCCAGGCACTTAGCTCTTAATCCAGAGAAACATAAAAGCTCTACACTTCATGCAATTTCACATTGAAGGAGTCTTTGCTTTCATGATTAATGAGTAGCAAACAGTCTCAGTATTGTAAAAGTAGCTAAAGTTAAAAAATATTTTAAAAAATGGTTCAAATGGCTCTAAGCACTATGCGACTTAACTTCTGAGGTCATCAGTCGCCTAGAACGTAGAACTAATTAAACCTAACTAACCTAAGGACATCACACACATCCATGCCCGAGGCAGGATTCGAACCAGCGACCGTAGCGGTCGCTCGGTTCCAGACTGTAGCTCCTAGAACCGCACGGCCACTCCCCCGGCAAAAAATTTAGTATGAGATCTCAAAATTGCATAGTTTTAGTAAATAGTAAGAGGTAATTCATTGGGTTGATGGCAGATATCTCCTACGATAGTTATAAAAAATTATTGCGCTCTGTATTCAAGTAGTATTAACTGCAGTACAATACACACGAGTACAGAAACGGCTCCTTCAGCTTCGTCAATTAAACCGAAAGTAAATTTTGAATAATAATTTCTATCGTAGCTAGCAGTCATTCTTTCGATGCTCCAACCACTGAATGGACAAAATCATATATTTGGCACTTCAAAAAATGCTCTACGGTGAATAAATTGCAGTAATTTCCACAATATAGATGTGAAGGACACAAAATCATTTCAGAATGCATTCGGGAACAGCAAGCAAACGGCATCTTACACTGGCCAGCCCACGGTATCCGATACTCCAGATCTCGTTTTCTTGCGGAGCTAGGCCGCGTCCCAGTTCCAGAAGCCAAGAGCTTAACGCGCTTGGCCCTGTTACTCGGTTTCGGGGCCTCTATCTGACCTAAGTCCACCATCCAGCAGGTGGCGTAACATGTGCTCCGATCTGAAAACTAATAGGCACCTGGCTCACAAAAAGAATGTATCAGCTCAAATAATGATGTAAATGTCGTTTCCAATAAACAAATGAGTCTTGAGTGAATTACAGAATTGTTCTGTTAAATTTTTTTGTGCCTGAATCCATAAAAGCAGTATACTTTTCGAAGGTTACACTTATTTCGCAACTGATGGCAGTTTTAAAAATTATAATGAAACCATTTTCCGTATTTTATTAAGGACTTTCCGTACACTATCAGCTTAAATTAATAACCGATCATTGCCAAGTGGTTCTGAAATACCGAAAATAACGAGAAATGACTCAGATCGTAATGGCAGAAGAAACTAGTAGAATTTACGTAATGTTTCTTAGTAACAAAAAGCAAAAACATTTATACCACTTCTTCCACGTTTGATAAATATCAGATTACCACGAAACTTGTGAAACCATTGGAACAACACACATCGTTTCAGCTACTATCATTGAAAGAGTCGCTGAACGTTCACTGGAATTGGAATTACCCACACCTGGAAATGATACGTGAGAGGGAAGATAAGACGTTTGGTCGAGATGTGGGACATGAATATAAACAAAAGGGTCAGGTTGGTTATAATGTGGGGATAATCGGGTAGAAAAATAATGAACAATCGACGATACAGCTTACTCCAATTAGACACCAGGTAAAATATTGTTTGTCTGTTTTTAACTGTCAGTACTTGCATACTCACTTCAACAATCTCCTATCGTTAATACATAATCCAATCCAAAATATTCATTTAGCTGATAGTCAAAACCGTCTACTCCACTTTTAAGTAACATATGCCCTATAATTATCACTTTCGTCATTGATCATGACAAAAATGTAAAGATTTTTTAAATGATGCTGCCATCACTTGAATGTAATAAGTTTTATTTTATTGTTATACAATCCAGATTTCGGTCTTAGGCCATTTTTAAATGAAAAAAGTGGAAAAAACAATAGCAGCATAAATCACAAAAGTAAGAAACAGGGCAACTATGACAGTTAATGTGTAAATACCACGATTTTTTACATTATTTGTACATCAAAGGAATCAGACTGGTATGAAATACATTTTTTTGTCAAGAAAGCATATCCGTTCACATAGTACAGATCTTCATTAGTAACAGTTAGAAAGTCTCTAAAACTCCTTTTTAACTGTTTTAAAATATATAACCGATATTACTGTTTTAATTACTCCCTTTGTACAATATTTGTAGCATGCTACCACTATAAATGTAAGGACTAATGTATGCATTGTAGTCATTAACATATGAAGTTGCCCCATATTTGGCCCATTCCTCATAAACGTACATATAGATTCCAGTTTGGATATACAGTTTAATCTTGGGTTGTAAATTAATTAACAATATATTCACGCTTCATCCTCCATAAGGATTGGCTTTGTGTACTAGCCAGTCCTTATGTATGACACTTTCTATGTTTGTTAAAGTCTAAAAAAATTGTGGTGATTCTTATCACACATTGTTCTCATTAACTTCCTCCAAATGTAAATGTTGTAAACGTGGATTGACTACCCCCTAGCAGTTAATATTCATATGAGCATTAAAGATGTGGATATACAAAATTTTATAGCAAATGTAAAACCACCTTCCATTACTCTTAGTAGGATTGGCTATTCTGTTACCTCGCCTCCCCCATCCCACATCATCCGTTTACAATTGTTATTTTCCTTGACCACTTTAAAGTGGCTTATTTCCTATTATGTTCGATAGTTGCAACTGTAGATATGGGTGTATTCAATTCCATGATTACTTAAATGTGTTTTGAAAAGTTTAACTGTACTCTCCAATATCTTTATAAACACTAGATGACAAAACATATTTTAAATTGTAGCTTGGAAAATGTAAATGTGTTTTCAAATATTTTGTAAATTTTTACTTACCCTCTACCTCCCTCATAACTAACTTCCTCAAACTAATCACCAACTTTTTCCACCATACAATTACACTGCCTCCCCATTTATGACTCCCTTGTTTTATTTCTGTATATTCCTGTCCACCCTCACCTCATCACACTTTTTGAAAAAGTACTTTTACAACGTTTTAAATTTTTTTGAAGTATTGTACATACTTTAACTTTGTTTTTGTAGACATTATGTAAAAGTTTTGGAAATTAATTTGTAATTATTCCATTACATAACACATTTTCGTATGTTACCAGTTTAAAGAATAGCCTACTGCCTCCACAACAGAGCTTTCTGTATATTGTTTAGAAAATAACTGAACAACTGTTTTCCACTAAACTTTATTTCTGTTTTTACATGACAATAAACAAAGCATTATGGATACTTTCTTAGTGGCCTCCTCCAACAGCTTCCCCCCCCCCCCCAAACCGCAACACTCTTTTCAATCTGCTTATACCAGTCCCTTATCATCCAAGAAGAAGGATATTTATTTGTGATTTATTACTTAAAATATTTAATAGTTTCAGATGTAGACATAGGTGCATACTTAAATATGCATTTAAAAAGTGATGCTGTTCTCCAGTACTTTTATAAACTCTTGATTATTCCACACATTTTAATTGTTACTTAAATATCTGGAATATGTAATTGTGGTTCAAATAATTTACAAATACTCGTTTATACTTTCACACCCTCAAGCCCTCATTAACTTCATCCTCAAACTATCTACCTCCTTTTCCGCCTACAACCTCTATCACTCCAGTCCACCCTTCTTCCCCCACCCCCCAAAAAAATCACATATATTTAAGTTACTGAATACACATAAACTCTGATTTTACAGATACAATACAAAATCATTAGAAAATATTCAGTATTACTCATCCATACAACTTGTATCACATGTTACTAGTTTGCAGAATAACCTACTGACTCAACCACTGAATTGACAGCTATTGTTAATAACCGAACAATTATTGTTTTACACTTGAGGAAATACTTTACATTGTACACTTATTTTCTTACGAGATTTTACCATTTTCTTGTCCCACACGCAAACTGAAGTGTACATTTTAACGAAGTACATACTATAACAGTTTTACAATGCATGTTATAGACGGATGGACACTTAATTTATTAGTACTTCAGTAAGTTTTATAATATGTAACTTTTATTTATATTTTTTGTTTATATTTGCCATAAACAGTATAGTCCAGTAACCTTATGCCCTCCTTGGGCACCCACTTCTAAAGACTACTCACCTCCCCTCAATTCCACCCCTTCCTTATCTCCCTCACCACTGCCCATCTTATTCACTTTGAATAATGCCTCATGTTCTATTGGCTCCACAGCCGTAACCATATTCCTTCCCCCTCCCCACGATTTCATCACCATTGGGTCGTGGCTTTCTTGGTTGATTGTGCTGGTATGAAGGACTTTTGGGAGCATTTCGTACTGCTATTGTAATTTGTGACGATACATGCTCGCCTAAATAGTGCACTAGGTGTTACATAATTAACTGTATTACAACGTAGAAACTCCATTTATGTTGCAAATATATTACCATAAGACACATAGAGTTGCGTCATTGAGTATTAATCAAAACGTTATCGATCCTGGGATCCAGTCTCGCAACTCCTTAGATTTTGATTAATAATTAACATTCGCGGCCGAAGACTTCCAGCATAAGAAGTCACCCTCATTTTGCCAACGGCCTTGTCAAAGAGGACGGATGAGTGGACAGAGGTTCAGTGCTCTCTCTTGTCACAAAGGTGGGAAACTGTCACTAAAGGCGGAAGAATGAGCAACCAACAACGGCATGAGTATGCAGAAGGCAATGGAAACCACTGCATTAAAGACGCGTAACGTGTATCCACAGGGCATGTCACCCGTAATTGAATAAAGTGTCATGATGACTTTTCCACTGGCAAAATATTACGGAATAGTCCCCCCATTCGGATCACTGGGAGGAGAGTGACAAGGGGGAGGAGACCATGAAATAAAGATTGAATAATCAACGAAAGGATGATGTCCTTCGAGTTGGGGCGTGGAATGTGAGAAGCTCGAATGTGGTAGGAACGCTAGAAAATCTGAAAAGGGAAATGCAAAGGCTCAATCTAGATGTAGGTGCCAGTGAAATGAAATGGAAAGAAGCAAGGATATCTGGTCAGATGAATATAGAGTAATTTCAACAGCAGCAGAAAACGGTATAACGGGAGTAGGATTTGTTATGAATAGGAAGGTAGGGCAGAAAATGTATTACTGTGAACTGTTCAGTGATAGTGTTGTTCTTATCGGGATCGACAGCAAAGTAGCACCGACAGCGATATTTTACGTATAAACAACGACGTCGCAAGCTGAAATGAAGAGATAGAGAAAGTATATGATACTGAAAGGGAAATTCAACACGTAATGGGAAATGAAAATCTAACTATCATGGGGGACTGGAATGAGGTTGTAGGGTAAGGAGTAGACGAAAGGATTAGGAGAGATTATGGGCTTGGTATTAGGAATGAGAGAGGAGAGAGACTGACTGAGTTCTGCAATAAACTTCAGCTAGTAATAACGAATACTCTGTTCAAGAAGCACAAGGGGAGGAGGTATACTTCGAAAAGGCGGGGTGATACAGGAAGATTTCAGTTATATTACATCTTGGTCAGACAGATACCGAAATAAGATATTGGATTGTAAGGCATACCCAGGAGCAGATACAGACTCAGATCACAATACAGTAGTGATGAAGAGTAGGCTGAGACATTAGTCAGGAAGAATCGAAACGCTAGGAAGTGGGATACGGAAGTACTAAGGAATGATGAGATACGATCGAAGTTCTCTAAGGCTACAGATACAGCAATAAGGAATAGCTCAGTAGGCAGTACAGTTGCAGAGCAATAGACTTCTCTAAAAAGGGCAATCACAGAAATTGGAAAGAAAAACATAGGTACAAAGAAGGTAACTGTCAAGAAACCATGCACAACAGAAGAAATACTTCAGTTGACAGATGACAGGAGGAAGTACAGAAATGTTCCAGGATACTCAGGACTATAGAAATACAAATCACTGAGGAATGAAATAAATAGGAATGGCAGGAATGCCAAAACGAAATGGCTGCATGAAAAATGTGAAGAAATAGAAAAAGAAATTACTGTCGGAAGCACAGACTCAGCATACAGGAAAGTCAAAACAACTTTCAGTGACTTTAAAAGCAATGGTGGCACATTACGAGTACAATGGGAATTCCACTGTTAAATTCAGCAGACTGAACGGATAGGTGGAAAGAATACATTGAAAGCCTCTATGAGGGGGAAGATTCGTTTGATGTGATAGAAGGAGAAACAGGACTCGGTTTAAAAGAAATAGGGGATCCAGTATGAGAATTATATTTTAAAAGAACTTTGGAGGACTTACAATCAAATAAGGCAGAAGGGATAGATAATATTCCGTCAGAATTTCTAAAAATCATTGGGGGAAGTGACAATAAAACGACTATTCACAATGGTGTGTACAACGTATGAGTCTGACGACATACAATCTGGCTTTCAGAAAAATATCCACACAATTCCGAAGACTGCAAGAGCTGGCAAGTGCAAGAATTATCTCACAACCAGCTTAACAGCTCATGCATCCAAATCGCTGACAAGAATGCTATACAGAAGAATGTAAAAGACAATTCAGGATGAACTAGATGACTATCAGTTTGGGTTTATGAAAGGTTAAGGTACGAGATAGGCAATTCTAACATTGCAGATAACAATGGAAGACAGATTAAATTAAAATCAAGACACGTTCAAGGGATTTGTCGTCCTGGAAAAAGCGTCCGACAACGTAAAATGATGCAAGGTGTCCGAAATTCTGAAAAAAATAGGGGTAAGCCATAGTAGGAGGCGGGTAAAATACAATATGGACAAAGACCAAGAGGGAATAATAAGAATCGACGACCAAGAATGAAGTGCTCGGATTAAAAAGGATGTAGCCTTTCTCCCCTACTGTTCAACCTTGTCATCAAAGAAGCAGTTACGGAAACAAAAGAAAGGTACAAGACTGAGATTAAAATTCAAGTTGAGAGGGCATCAATGATAAGATTTGCTGATGACATTGATAACCTTAGTAAAAGTGAAGAAGAAGTACAGGATCTGGAGTGTACAGTCTAATCTGTACAGAACATGGACTAGGAGTAAATCATAAAAAGACGAAGGTATTGACAGCAGCAGAAATCAGAACAGCCAGATTTGAGATGTGGTGCTACAGACGAATGTTGAAAATTAGGTGGACTGATAAGATAAGGAATGAGGAGGTTCTGTGAAGCATTGGAGAGGAAAGGAATATGTGGAATATACTGATAAGAGAAAGAGACAGGATTATAGGACGTCTGTTAAGACATCAGGATTTAACTTTCTGTAGAGTGAATGTTGGACGAGGGTGGAAACTGTCAGGATGCGCCATATTAAAACTCGTCCAAGTTTCCCAAGTGATTTATTATTTTCAGCTACAGTGCCCCCAACTTCTTGGTCTGCATCACTGGGTCCCACAATGCTGAGGACACCACTTTGCTGTCTGCAAAATGGCTTGGCACGGAATGGCTGCCTCAGTGACCCATGCAGCGCACTGCTGTGTGTCGGCCTTGTACGGCCGCGGAGTTGTGACGACGTTGGGAGGCTCCGGCAGTCGACTCAGCAGTCTTTGCCCCTGCCACCTCAGTGCCGCCCGTTGGGAGCTGCAAGGCGCCTGCGGCGTACTTCCTCGCCAGCATGGCTAAGATCGCAGTGACAACAAGCGCCTGTGATCCAATAGTCAAATCTGCGGCCCTCGCCTCGGGATGCCTCCGGCGTGTGTTGGGCTTCAACAAGACTGCCCGCAGTAGTGAGCCGTGACATGGCCCACCTCTGGCTGACTGCAGACCCCGCATTGGCCTCAGAGTGTCGAACCGGTGACCCGCCGTGGACTGGAAAGTTGGCGCCCCATCTGCTGGTGCATGTAGCCTGTGGTGTGACATGCCCCACCATCCAAGAGAGCTGCCACACTTCAGTGCCTTGCTAGTGGAATTCACCCCTATTCATACGAGGCTGAGTGACGGGGTGCTGCAACGTTCTGTATATATACACTCCTGGAAATGGAAAAAAGAACACATTGACACCGGTGTGTCAGACCCACCATACTTGCTCCGGACACTGCGAGAGGGCTGTACAAGCAATGATCACACGCACGGCACAGCAGACACACCAGGAACCGCGGTGTTGGCCGTCGAATGGCGCTAGCTGCGCAGCATTTGTGCACCGCCGCCGTCAGTGTCAGCCAGTTAGCCGTGGCATACGGAGCTCCATCGCAGTCTTTAACACTGGTAGCATGCCGCGACAGCGTGGACGTGAACCATATGTGCAGTTGACGGACTTTGAGCGAGGGCATATAGTGGGCATGCGGGAGGCCGGGTGGACGTACCGCCGAATTGCTCAACACGTGGGGCGTGAGGTCTCCACAGTACATCGATGTTGTCGCCAGTGGTCGGCGGAAGGTTCACGTGCCCGTCGACCTGGGACCGGACCGCAGCGACGCACGGATGCACGCCAAGACCGTAGGATCCTACGCAGTGCCGTAGGGGACCGCACCGCCACTTCCCAGCAAATTAGGGACACTGTTGCTCCTGGGGTATCGGCGAGGACCATTCTCAACCGTCTCCATGAAGCTGGGCTACGGTCCCGCACACCGTTAGGCCGTCTTCCGCTCACGCCCCAACATCGTGCAGCCCACCTCCAGTGGTGTCGCGATAGGCGTGAATGGAGGGACGAATGGAGACGTGTCGTCTTCAGCGATGAGAGTCGCTTCTGCCTTGGTGCCAATGATGGTCGTATGCGTGTTTGGCGCCGTGCAGGTGAGCGCCACAATCAGGACTGCATACGACCGAGGCACACAGGGCCAACACCCGGCATCATGGTGTGGGGAGCGATCTCCTACACTGGCCGTACACCACTGGTGATCGTCGAGGGGACACTGAATAGTGCACGGTACATCCAAACCGTCATCGAACCCATCGTTTTACCATTCCTAGCCCGGCAAGGGAACTTGCTGTTCCAACAGGACAATGCACGTCCGCATGTATCCCGTGCCACCTAACGTGCTCTAGAAGGTGTAAGTCAACTACCCTGGCCAGCAAGATCTCCGGATCTGTCCCCCATTGAGCATGTTTGGGACTGGATGAAGCGTCGTCTCACGCGGTCTGCACGTCCAGCACAAACGTTGGTCCAACTGAGGGGCCAGGTGGAATTGGCATGGCAAGCCGTTCCACAGGACTACATCCAGCATCTCTACGATCGTCTCCATGGGAGAATAGCAGCCTGCATTGCTGCGAAAGGTGGATATACACTGTACTAGTGCCGACATTGTGCATGCTCTGTTGCCTGTGTCTATGTGCCTGTGGTTCTGTCAGTGTGATCATGTGATGTATCTGACCCCAGGAATGTGTCAATAAAGTTTCCCCTTCCTGGGACAATGAATTCACGGTGTTCTTATTTCAATTTCCAGGAGTGTAGTAACAGACTGAGCTTGGTGGAATACCCTCCATCAGCTACAGATAAAACAATAACTGAGTACAGTCTTCTAGGTTATTAGGCTACGTCATGTTCCTCTGCAGATTTCTTCCTCAGAAATAGATGTTTCGACATCTCTGTTGCGCACTTCTTCAGGATCTTCTAGTGTCCCAAGTGAACTGAAATGCATGTTTCTAGAATGAAATTTTCACTCTACAGCGGAGTGCGCGCTGATATGAAACTTCCTGGCATATTAAAAATGTCGGGACCTTTGCCTTTCGCGGGCAAGTGCTCTACCAACTGAGCTCCTCAAGTACGACTCACGCCCCGTCCTGACAGCTTTACTTCTGCCAGTACCTCGTATCCTACCTTCCAAACTTTACAGAAGCTCTCCTGGAAGTTTCATATCAGCGCACACTCTGCTGTAGAGTGAAAATTTCATTCTAGAAACATCCCCCAGGCTGTGGCTAAGCCATGTCTCCGCAATATCCTTTCTTTCAGGAGTGCTAGTTCTGCACAGACCGCAGGAGAGCTTCTGTAAAGTTTGGAAGGTAGGAGACGAGGTACCGTCAGAAGTAAAGGTGTGAGGACGGGGCGTGAGTCGTGCTTGGGTAGCTCAGTTGGTAGAGCACTTGGACGCGAAAGGCAAAGGTACCGACTTCGATTCTCGGTCTAGCACACGGTTTTAATGTGCCAGGAAGTTTCATATCAGCACACACTCCGCTGTAGAGTGAAAATTTCATTATAGAAACATCCCCGAGGCTGCGGCTAAGCCATGTCTCCGCAATATCCTTTCTTTCAGGAGTGCTAGTTCTGCAAGTTTCGCAGGAGAGCTTCTGTAAAGTTTGGAAGGTAGGAGACGAGGTACTGGCAAAAGTAAAGCTGTGAGGACGGGGCCTGAGTCGTGCTTGGGTAGCTCAGTTGGTAGAGCACTTGCCCGCGGAAGGCAAAGGTCCCGAGTTGGAGTCTCGGTCCGGCACACATTTTTAACCTGCCAGGAAGTTTGAACTGCATGTATTCAGCTTACCAGAAACTCCAGAAGATCATGAGTAAGAACCCAGCAGAGGCGTCGATACATCCATTTTTCCTCTCGTGTTCCTGGTAAGCTGAACCACATGCATTCAGCTTGTATCAGATGATCCTGAAGAATATCCCAGTAGAGGGATTGAAACGCGCATTTGATGAGGTACGAATTTTATGAGGAACATGACACACCTTAATAGCTTAAGAGATTTCACACGGCTACGAAAGCCTCCAGATAATAAGAGAATCATCAGCAATTATTACTCATGCCTATCAGTATCTCACTAAATTCTTAACCCGTTTTACCATTACTAGTAATGTTTTTTTAATTATGTTTTAAGATTACAGAGCATGCTGCGTTTCTCCATCTCTTTTTTTCCTTCCCCTCCGTCTCTCTCACTTCTCTACTTCACTTTATTTTCACTTACTTTTTTAGGTAGCTAGGTAATGTGATGTGGTGTTAAGTTACAGGACTATACAGATAAATGATTATAAAAGGTCGAAACTATTTTATAACTGGACTGTAACAGTAATACTAATAACCGTGGAACACAGCGTGCAGTTGCTTTATGGTGGCATACCATATGTAAAACACTAAACTGTGGTGTCACCGCCAGACACCACACTTGCTAGGTGGTAGCTTTTAAATCGGCCGCGGTCCGCTAGTATACGACGGACCCGCGTGTCGCCACTGTCAGTGATTGCAGACCGAGCGCCGCCACACGGCAGGTCTAGAGACACGTCCTAGCACTCGCCCCAGTTGTACAGACAACTTTGCTAGCGATGCTACACTGACAAATACGCTCTCATTTGCCGAGACGATAGTTAGCATAGCCTTCAGCTACGTCATTTGCTACGACCTAGCAAGGCGCCATTTATCCTTTGCTATGTATCTAATGAAGCATGAACCATCCGACCGATGTACACCAATTACGGATTAAAGTTAAGTATTACATCAACTACGTACTTTATTTATTACACTCAACTCCTTTAATTGTTCCAGACCTCACGCCAGTCTGCGTGAGCTAAACGCGTGCAATTCGGCCTCCTCTAGCAACACGGTGTTGGCTCTTCTGCCAACACATCAAAACAATAAATTTACAATTTTTAAATACGTGAGAATCATGAGGAGTGCATTTTCCTTGGTGAAAGATTACAGAAAAGTTGCCTACCTTCTACTAGAGTAACAGTATTAATCTCAGGTAACCTTCTTAGATTATTCAAAACAACCTTTACTGGGATCAAACATACACTAAGTAGCTGTCGACAGCAGCATAGCCTAGGACTGTAACAAATTAACTCAGAAGAAAAAATGGCGTGAAGTGTGGTAGGAAGATTCTTCGACTCAAAATTGTCACTGAGGAAAAGCGGTAATCCACAACATATTAGTGCTGAACACTGAAAAGTGTGTGTCGAACAACACTCTGATTAAAAGCTGAATCAAGCAGCTGGACGTTATTGCTCACATTATACTGTACGTCTATGAGTACAGCAGGGGCAACGTCTGACAATTTCCGCCAACGCACTGTCTCTGCTCCCCAACTGCGCGCTAAGATGTGATATCGGAAAGGTGTCAACGACTTCGAAATAATTAACTTCCACTTCAGCGTCTCGCCTACTTGTTACGGAATAATAATAGGCCATAAACTTTGCTTAACGTTACGACGTAGGAGAAAATTAAACAAGTTTCAGCGCCAAAATTTACAACGAAAGTAGGCTTCATCGATTACACAACTCCGCAGTCGTGGGGGTTTAAATACGCACCTCCTATCTAAAGTGCGTAACAGTGCTCACCTTATGCACAAAAATAGCAGGCACTGATACGTTAGAATGTCACTACCAACCTAACTGATTCCTGGTTTGCCTGCGATACACAAAAGAACGGCATTTCGCCGTAACTTGGGTTCTATACAAGGTGGACTGTGAGCGGAAAGTGGCCGAGCGGTTCTAGGCGCTACAGTCTGGAACAGTGCGACCGCTACGGTCGCAGGTTCGAATCCTGCCTCGGGCATGGTTGTGTGTGATGTCCTTAGGTTAGTTAGGTTTAAGTAGTTCTAAGTTCTTGGGGACTGATGACCTCAGAAGTTAAGTCCCATAGTGCTCAGAACCATTTGAACAACTTTTTGAGCGGACAGGCGATTTCGGTAAACAAGGAGGTGGTGCTGTGTATTCTTTTAGTGGTGCAGCAGTTGTGCAATCTCAAAGGGACTTCTCCGCCTGTACGATGAACCGTACTGTACAACGCCGCAAGTTCTGTGACGTGCAGAACAGCGTAGTGGTTAACATCGCTGTCTGGCTTGCTGCGGGTCGTCAGTTCGAACTCCACCCCTAGAAATTAGTTTTTAGTTAGTCTTTATTATTTCTGGAAGGTTCTTGTGAAATCCCTGAGCTGGCAGGACAGAGCGACTGAGGTTAGGTTTGTGGAAAGTGGCCAAAATAAGTTACTGTCAGTTGCACTCAACATATAAACTTTGTTTGTTAAAACACACAATCGCACAAGCAAGAATCAAAAACTCTCGAGGTTTTGACGAAAGACCTCCTTTGATTTAATTTAGATCGGATGAAGGCCAGTCCGCAGCTCGTGGTCGTGCGGTAGCGTTCGCGCTTCCCACGCCCGGGTTCCCAGGTTCGATTTCCGGCGGGGTCAGGGGTTTTCTCTGCCTCGTGATGACTGGGTGTTGTGTGATGTCCTTAGGTTAGTTAGGTTTAAGTAGTTCTAAGTTCTAGGGGACTGATGACCATAGATGTTAAGTCCCATAGTGCTTAGAGCCATTTGAACCATTTTTTTGGATGAAGGCCACATCGAAAATACAAGGCACAAGGTCTAAGCAAGGAATTGAGGTACAGGAGTTCTTCTGGAGGTTTCACTTCTTCAAAACAAAATTTTATCTTCAATATAAATAGGCTGAAAGCCTTAGCTTAAATATTTTCCATAGAACTCTGCTGAAGGCCAGACATTAATCAAGAACAGTGTTACGGCTTAAGGCAGAGACAAAGATTTTCGATGTTTAGTCTAAATAGAGTGAAAACTCGGCTGAAGGCCGCGTGTCAACAATAAAATTTATTGGCTTAAGACCCAGGAAGAAGAGCTTTCAATTTGAAAGGCTGAAGGCTTTATCTTAAAATATTTCTTGTAAAACTCTGCTGAAGGCCTCATACTAAAGAATAACAATCTAATCACTTAAGGGAAAGACAAGGATTTTTAATTTTTTAATTTAAGAGAGATTAAAACTCGGCTGAAGGACACACCATGCAGAAGACAATTTTACGGCTTAAGGCCTAAAGGGTAGAGCTTCTAAATTTCAACTAAAATAGGCTAGAGGCTCTATCCTAAAATGCTTCACATAAAACTCGACTGAAGGCCACATATGAAACCCAAACAATCTCACGGCTTAGAGCCCAGACAAAGAAATTTCCAATTTTTAATTTAAGCTGGAAAACTCGGCTGAAGGCCACATACAAACTAGGAAATACTTCTTACGGCTTAAAGTCTAGAAAAATTTTTAACCTTTGATTTGAAAAGGCTGAAAGCTCGGCTGAAGGCCACATACCAACTTGAAACAAATTTACAGCTTAAGGCCTAGAGACAAGGAATTTTCAGTTTCAATTTTGAAAGGCTGAAACTCGGCTGAAAACCACATACCAAATGAGAAACAAAATTTTTCTTTTTTACAGCTTAAGGCCTAAGAAGAAAAGCCTTGCAATTTTAATAAACTAAAACCCGGCTGAAGGCCACACAGAGTACTTAAGACTTAAAAGGAAATCACTATGAAAAACAGAAGGAGCGGCGCTGAGAAGGTTCCAAGGGTCGGCCTGGGGAGGTAACACTAACGCACGTTTAGGTGAGACGGGCAGCCAGACCGACAACCTCTTAATCAGAAGGCAACCCAACCAAAAGCCAGCTGACGAACCAGCCAACAAGATCAGTTCTGCTTCACCCGACCAGCAAAACGACAACAAGATGTCAATAACACAATGTTCTGGATACTGGTGCCCAATCCAGCCAAGTCAGAATAAACACCCAAAACTAACAACAACACCTCAGTTGTCGAACAATACACCGTGCTGGACAGCATCAACACGACGTGGTAAATACACTGCTAAAAACTACGTCAACGACCAGGGCAGGTGACCGGAACGTCAAAGGCCACAAGGCAGAAGATACCGCTGGTAAACTTCATTACTGAAGGAATGAATTAAATTAAGTTAAACACCACACAGGAAGACGGCTGCAATTCTAGCCGACTTCAATGCACACACGTTGTTGCTCGGGGGAATCTCCCAGAAAGCGACAACCAGGATCAAACGAAGAAATGTAATAGCGGTTGAGGCTTGATAGTAGGGCGACGGACTTTGTAACCCTCGCAAGAAACTCCTCACAAATCCAACCGCGCGTGCACTCTGCCAGCGGCTCTCGCCTGACTACGCGCCACAGAGACTTCCTCGCTGCTCTCCCCCAACCGACCGACTGCCCAATACCCGGAAACGGGCAAAAGATCACATACACGTCGGTGATGAGATGACCGACTGAACGACCAACCAACGGTCGTTGCCGCTCCAGTCTTCTTCAGTCGGACAGTACATGTGTGTCGCCAGATGTCGGCGAGTACTGGCTGTCCGCATCTCACTGGCGCTCCGTACCCGATGCTCCTTTGTCCCCGACTGCTTCTCCGTGCCCGACTGCACTGCTGGTCCGTCTCCAGTTGACTTCCCGACACACGACGACCCGGAGGTACTATTGGTCGCTCCACAGTTGGTACGACTGTGCACTGTAGATACACGCTGCTGCTGCCATTCACAGGAAAGTAAGGCAAGAAGTTAGTGACGCCAGTAAAAGGAATAAGGAAACGAGGCGGCAGTACCGTAATCGAAGATGACAAACAATAAATGTCATGAACACGAGCTGTGCACAGCTCACTTGTATTTCCAGTATGCTTTGTTAATAGGATGTAAATTATCCGAACCCTGTTCGTAGAAAAACATGAGTTCGGTATACAATGAGGTGACGAAAGTCATGGGATACCTCCTACTATCTGGCCGAGCGGTTCTAGGCGCTACAGTCGGGAACCGCGCGACCGCTACGGTCGCAGGTTCGAATCCTGCCTCGGGCATGGATGTGTGTGATGTCCTTAGGTTAGTTAGGCTTAAGTAGTTCTAAGTTCCAGGGGACTGATGACCTCAGATGTTAAGTCCCATAGTGCTCAGAGCCATTTGAACCTCCTACTGTCGTGTCGCATCTGCTTTTACCCGGAGTAGTGCAACAGTTTTACGTGGCATGGACTCAACAAGTCGCTGGGAGTCCACTGCAGAAGTATTCAGCCATACTGCCTCTATATCCGTCCATAACCGCGAAAGTTTTGCCGGTGCAGGGTGTTGTGCACGAGCAGACCTCCCGTTTATGTTCCATAAATGTTCAACGGGACAGATGTCAGGTGATCTGGGTGGTCGTATCACTCACTCGAATTGTCTAGAACGTTCTCCAAACCAATTGCAAACACTTGTGGCCCGGTGGCATGACATCGCTGTTTGGAAACATGAGGTCCAGGAATGGCTGCAAATGATCTCCAAGTAGCCTAACATAGCTATTTCCAGTCAATGATTTGTTCAGTTGGACCAGAGGACGCAGTTCATTCCATGTAAACACAGCTACACCGTCGTGGAGCCACCACCAGCTTGCACACTTCCTTGTTGACAACTTGCGTCCGTGACTTCGTGGGGTCTGCGCCACACTCGATCCCTACCATTCGCTCTTACCAACTGAAATCGGCGCTCGTATGACCAGGACACCGTTTTCCAGTCGCCTAGGGTCCAAACGATATGATCGCGAGGCCAGAAAAGGCGCTGCAGGCTATGTCGTGCTGTTAGCAAGACACTCGCGTCGGTCATCTGCTGCCACAGCACATTAACGCCAAATTTCGCCGCACTGTGCTAAGGGGTACGTTAGTCGTACCTACATCCCACTTTGATTTCTGTGATTATTTCACTCAGTGTTTCTTGTCTGTTAGCACTAACAACTCTACGCAAACGCCACAGGTCTCGGCTGTCAAGCGAAGACCGTCGGCCACTGCGTTGTCAGAGGCACTGCCTGAAATCTGGTATTCCTCGCACACTGTTGACACTGTGGGTCTCAGAATATTGAATCCCCTGACGATTTTCGGAATAGAATGTCCCACGCGTCTAGCTCCAACTACTATTCCGCGTTAAAAATCTGTTAACCCCCATAGTTGCTGTGCGGTTTGGGATCCGCATCAGGTGGGACTGACGGATGGCATCGAAAAAGTACAAAGAAGGGCAGCTCGTTTTTTATTATCGCGAAATAGGTGAGATAGTCTCACAGACATGATACGTGAATTGGAGTGGAAATCATTAAAACAAAGGCGTTCTTCGTTGCGACGGGATCTTCTCATGAAATTTAAATCACCAGTTTTTTCCTCCGATTGCGAAAAACAATCTGTTGGCACCCACCTACATAGGGAGAAATGATCATCACGATAAAATAAGAGAATTCAGGGCTCGCACAGAAAAATTAAAGTGCTCGTTTTTCCCTCGTGCCGTTCGAGAGTGGAACGGTAGAGAGACAGCTTGAAGATGGTTCATTGAACCCTCTGTCAGGCACTTTATTGTGAATAGCACAGTAATCACGTAGACGTAGATGTAGAAAATCACGTCAGGAACCTTTTCGCATGAATCACCTATGTAGAAATGACAGCGCCACCAATGCACTGATCTTTTATATCTTATGTGGCTACTACGTCATTTGTGTGTGTCCATATTGTTACCTCATGAATTTCGAGACCTCAGTGTAAGTGAATGTACTGTCTTAATATGGTTTGAATTCTATAACAGAAGATAGTGTTTTGTCTGTCTGGATGATTTGAAAGTGGGTTCAAGTAACCGGAATCTAGTAATTAAATAAAAAACAGAATCTTACAACTTTGGTTCCCCCTATATGAAACAGGCTCCTGAAATATACACTACTGGCCACTAAAATTGCTACACCACGAAGATGACGTGCTACAGACGCGAAATTTAACCGACAGGAAGAAGATGCCGTGATATGCAAATGATTAGCTTTTCAGAGCATTCACACAAGGTTGGCGCCGTGGCGACACCTACAACGTACTGACATGAGAAAAATTTCCAACCGATTTCTCATACGCAAACAGCTGTTGACCGTCGATGCCTGGTGAAACGTTGTTGTGATGCCTCGTGTAAGGAGGAGAAATGCGTACCATCACGTTTCCGACTTTGATAAATGTCGGATTGTAGCCTATCGCGATTGCGGTTTATCGTATCGCGACATTGGTGCTCGCGTTGGTCGAGATCCAATTTTAGCATAATATGGAATCGGTGGGTTCAGGAGGGTAATACGAAACGCCGTGCTGGATCCCAACGGCCTCGTATCATTAGCAGTCGAAATCACAGGCATCTTATCCGCATGGCTGTAACGGATCGTGCAGCCACGTCTCGATCCCTGAGTCAACAGATGGGGACGTTTGCTAGACAACAAGCATCTGCACGAACAGTTCGACGACGTTTGCAGCAGCATGGACTATCAGCTCGGAGACCATGGCTGCGGTTACCCTTGACGCTGCATCACAGACAGGAGCGCCTGCGATGGTGTACTCAACGACGAACCTGGGTGCCAGTCACTACTCTTGATGAACTGTGGTATCGTGTTGAAGCTGCATGGGCAGCAGTGCCTGTACACGCCATCCAAGCTCTGTTTGACTCAATGGCCAGGCGTATCAAGGCCGTTATTATGGCCAGAGGTGGTTGTTCTGGGTACTGATTTCTCAGGATCTATGCACTCAAATTGCGTGAAAATGTAATCACATGTCAGTTCTAGTATAATATATTTGTCCAATGTATACCCTTTATGATCTGCATTTCTACTTGGTGTAGCAATTTTAATGGCCACTAGTGTAACTTCATCATGAAGGATCATTACTATTACAGGCCTCGAAACATTCTTGAATAGTGTTTATTTTTTGTTTTTGTCATCAGTCGTCTGACTGGTTTGATGCGATCAGCCACGAATTCCTCTTCTGTGTCGGCCTTTTCATCTCAGAGCAGAACTTTTATCTTACGTTACTCAGTCATTTATTGGATGTATTCGAGTCTTTGTATTCCCTCCCCTCTGGGGAGGCATATGCGGTGCCACAGCTGTATATCTGTTGAAAGACAATTTACAGATGCCACCTCGAGAAACCTGTGAAATGTCTGAAGACCTGTTACATTTCTAACATCCTAGCACCTATGGATCTGCCCTATCTTAGAGTTCTCCGTTACGTTGTTTTTCAGTAATATAACGCCAGACATCTTATACTGTGTGACCTACCGCGTCTGTTTTCCTGGCCAGAGGATTCTCCCATTGAAACCATTTGGTCTTAAGTTGCAGACAGACAGCCACGCCGCCACTGGCCAGTCCTTAACTCTGGCACAGAACTGGAACATCGTGGAATGATGTACCGATATGTGTCACCCAAGCTCAGTTCAGCTCGGTGTCCAGCCGGGTTATGCTCATTATAGCTATCAACGACGTGAGCTCCGTGTAACGTACTTCGCACCCTGTATTCCTCTAATTAACTACAAATTTAATCGCATTCCTCCTGCTGTACTGCATACGCACAGTAACATTCTTCCTGATCTTGCAATTTTATCTGTGGACCATGGTCGTTTATAAGGTAGGCCAAAATGTTTGACATGTCAATGTAACACACTAACAACATTGATAAACATTTTATTTACTCGGTTTCGAGTATGGGTGTTTTCCCGACCCCTAGGCATTCTACACTCCTGGAAATTGAAATAAGAACACCGTGAATTCATTGTCCCAGGAAGGGGAAACTTTATTGACACATTCCTGGGGTCAGATACATCACATGATCACACTGACAGAACCACAGGCACTTAGACACAGGCAACAGAGCATGCACAATGTCGGCACTAGTACAGTGTATATCCACCTTTCGAAGCAATGCAGGCTGCTATTCTCCCATGGAGACGATCGTAGAGATGATGGATGTAGTCCTGTGGAACGGCTTGCCATGCCATTTCCACCTGGCGCCTCAGTTGGACCAGCGTTCGTGCTGGACGTGCAGACCGCGTGAGACGACGCTTCAGCCAGTCCCAAACATGCTCAATGGGGGACAGATCCGGAGATCTTGCTGGCCAGGGTAGTTGACTTACACCTTCTAGAGCACGTTGGGTGGCACGGGATACATGCGGACGTGCATTGTCCTGTTGGAACAGCAAGTTCCCTTGCCGGTCTAGGAATGGTAGAACGATGGGTTCGATGACGGTTTGGATGTACCGTGCACTATTCAGTGTCCCCTCGACGATCACCAGTGGTGTACGGCCAGTGTAGGAGATCGCTCCCCACACCATGATGCCGGGTGTTGGCCGTGTGTGCCACGGTCGTATGCAGTCCTGATTGTGGCGCTCACCTGCACGGCGCCAAACACGCATAGGACCCTCATTGGCACCAAGGCAGAAACGACTCTCATCGCTGAAGACGACACGTCTCCATTCGTCCCTCCATTCACGCCTGTCGCGACACCACTGGAGGCGGGCTGCACGATGTTGGGGCGTGAGCGGAAGACGGCCTAACGGTGTGCGGGACCGTAGCCCAGCTTCATGGAGACGGTTGCGAATGGTCCTCGCCGATACCCCAGGAGCAACAGTGTCCCTAATTTGCTGGGAAGTGGCGGTGCGGTCCCCTACGGCACTGCGTAGGATCCTACGGTCTTAGCGTGCATCCGTGCGTCGCTGCGGTCCGGTCCCAGGTCGACGGGCACGTGCACCTTCCGCCGACCACTGGCGACAACATCGATGTACTGTGGAGACCTCACGCCCCACGTGTTGAGCAATTCGGCGGTACGTCCACCCGGCCTCCCGCATGCCCACTATACGCCCTCGCTCAAAGTCCGTCAGCTGCACATACGGTTCACGTCCACACTGTCGCGGCATGCTACCAGTGTTAAAGACTGCGATGGAGCTCCGTATGCCACGGCAAACTGGCTGACACTGACGGCGGCGGTGCACAAATGCTGCGCAGCTAGCGCCATTCGACGGCCAACACCGCGGTTCCTGGTGTGTCCGCTGTGCCGTGCGTGTGATCATTGCTTGTACAGCCCTCTCGCAGTGTCCGGAGCAAGTATGGTGGGTCTGACACACCGGTGTCAATGTGTTCTTTTTTCCATTTCCAGGAGTGTACATCTTCATCTGCATCTGCATAGATGCACCGCAAGCCACCGTCCGGTGGCTGAGCGAGGCTACCCTGTACCACTACTGGTCATTCCCTTCCCTGTTCCACTCGCAAATAGAGCGAGGGAAAAGCAACTGTCTATATGCTTCCGTATGAACCCTAATTTCCCGTATCTTATCTTCGTGGTCCTTATGCGCAATTTACGTTGGCGGAAGTAGAATCACTCGTCAAACAGCTTTTAATGCCGGTTCTCTAATTCTGTCAATGGTGTTCTTCGAAAAGAACGTCGCCTTCCCTTCAGGGATTCATATTTGTGTTCCCGAAGTATCTCCGTAACACTTATGTGTTGTTCGAACCTACCAATAACAAACCTAGCAGCCCGCCTCTGAACTGCTTCGATGTCCTCCTTCAATCCGCTCCTATGGTACCCAAGCATTCGAACAGTATTTTTTTTTTAAATGAAGCACATTTTCCTAAAATTCTCCCAATAAACCGAAGTCGACCATTCTTCGCCTTCCGTATGACACCCTTTCATGTCGCTTTTCAACGTTACGTCTAAATATTTCAAGGACGTGCCAAGTAGGACACTATTAATGTTGAAATCCCAACATTACGGATTTGCCTCTCATCGCAGCAGCTAGAAATTTTGACTAAGTCATCTCGTAGCCTCCTACAGTCACTCAACTTCAACACCTTCCCCCCGTCCACCAAACCAGTTATGCAGTTATGTATATACACTACTGGCCATTCAAATTGCTACACCAAGAAGAAATGCAGATGATAAACGGGTATTCATTGGACAAATATAGTACACTAGAACTGACATGTGATTAGATTTTCACGCAATTTGGGTGCATAGCTCCTGAGAAATCAGTACCCAGAACAACCACCTCTGGCCGTAATAACGCCCTTTATACGCCTGGGCATTGAGTCAAACAGAGCTTGGATGGCATGTACAGGTACAGCTGCCCATGGCGTATTGCGACGAGCCACATGCTCGGCCACCATTGACCAGACGTTTTCAATTGGTGAGAGATCTGGAGAATGTGCTGGCCAGGGCAGCAGTCGAACATTTTCTGTATCCAGAAAGGCCCGTACAGGACCTGCAACATGCGGTCGTGCATAATCCTGCTCAAATGTAGGGTTTCGCAGGGATCGAATGAGGGGTAGAGCCACGGGTCGTAACACATCTGAAATGTAACGTCCACTGTTCAAAGTGCCGTCACTGCGAACAAGAGGTGACCGAGATCACATGGCACCACATACCATCACGCCGGGTGATACGCCATTATGGCGATGACGAACACAAGCTTCCAATGTGCGTTCAACGCGATGTCGCCAAACACGGATGCGACCATCATGATGCTGTAAACAGAACCTTGATTCATCCGAAAAAATGACGTTTTGCCATTCGTGCACCCTGGTTCGTCGTTGAGGACATCATCGCAGGCGCTCCTGTCTGTGATGCAGCGTCAAGGGTAACTGCAGCCATGCTCTCCGAGCTGATAGTCCATGATGCTGCAAACTTCGACGAACTGTTCGTGCAGATGCTTGTTGTCTTGCAAACGTCCCCATCTGTTGACTTAGGGATCGAGACGTGGCTGCACTATCCGTTACAGCCACGCGGATAAGATGTCTGTCATCTCGACTGCTAGTGATACGAGGCCGTTGGGATCCAGCACGGCGTTCCGTATTACCCTCCTGAACCCACCGATTCCATATTCTGCTAACAGTCATTGGATCTCGACCAACGCGAGCACCAATGTCGCGATACGATAAACCGCAATCGCGATAGGCTACAATCCGACATTTATCGAAGTCGGAAACATGATGGTACGCATTTCTCCTCCTTACACGAGGCATCACAACAACGTTTCACCAGGCATCGCCGGTCAACAGCTGTTTGTGTATGAGAAATCGGTTGGAAACTTTCCTCATGTCAGCACGTTGTAGGTGTCGCCACGGCGCCAACCTTGTGTGAATGCTCTGAAAAGCTAGTCATTTGCATATCACAGCATCTTCTTCCTGTCGGTTAAATTTCGCGTCTGTAGCACGTCATCTTTGTGGTGTAGCAGTTTTAATGGCCAGTACTGTAAATAACAACGGTCCTTTCACACTTCGGGCTGGGGCACTTCTAACGACACCCTTGTCTCTGATGGACACTCGCCGTCGAGGACAACGTAAGAAGGCTTCGAGTCACTCAGATATCTGTGAACTTATTCATTATGCTGGTACCTTCGTTAACAGCCTGCAATGGGACACAGTGTCAAATGCTTTCCGAGAATCTAGAAATATGGAATCTGCTGTTGCCCTTCATCCACAATTCGCAGTATATCATATAAAAAAAGGGCAAGCTGAGTTTCGTACGAGCGATGCTTTCTAAAACCCTGCTGATTCAGTCTCAAGAAAATTTTATTACATTCGAACTGATAATACGTTCAAAGATTGTGCAGCAGACCGAAGTTAGTGATATTGGACTGTAAGTTTGCGGACCGTTTCCTTACCGTTCTTATATACAGGAGTCACCTGCGCTTTTTTTTTACTCGCTTTGGACTTTGTGCTGGGCGAGAGATTCACGATGAATGCAAACTAGGTAAGGGGCCAAAGCCATAGAGTACTCTTTGTAAAATCGAATTGGGATTCCATAAGGACCTGGTGATTTATTTGCTTTCAAATCTTCAGTTGTTTCTCTACGCGAGGGCTGCTCATTATTATGTCATCCTTATGGGAGTCTGTCCGATGGTCAAATGACTGTACGTTTGTACGAATCTCTTTCGTGAACGATTTCTTGAACGCGAAATTTAAAATTTCGGCTTTCGTTTAGCTGTCTTCAACTGCCACACCAGACTGGTCAACAAGGAACTGAATGGAGCCTGTAGACGCTCTTAGCGAATACTGTGGGACCAGAATTTTCTCGCGTTATTTACCAGATCTCTACTAACAGCTCATTCATTATTTACAACACGCTTTCTGCAAATTCTCAGACATTGGCTTTAACTTGTATTGTATTGTATTGTACGTTAATCGGGGAGCTAGAAACGACGGAGAGGCTCCGTCCCCGCCGCAGCCGCAGTGGTCCACAACCCCACGCCGCGCGGGATTAGCCGAGCGGTCTAGAGGGCTGCAGTCATGGACTGTGCGGCTGGTCCCGGCGGAGGTACGAGTCCTCCCTCGGGCATGGGTGTGTGTGTTTGTCCTTAGGATAATTTAGGTTAAGTAGTGTGTAAGCTTAGGGACCGAGGACCTTAGCAGTTAAGTCCCATAAGATTAAACACACATTCACACAACCCGACGACGACTACCGCAGTCGACTTCACCCCTCCGCCGCCCTACACCGAACCACTCTTTCAAGGTTATGGCTTTAAGTTTCTCTCTCTGTACTATTTTATCCGATACGTCGAACCATTGAAGCGTTCGGTGCTGTCCGTTGGGCAGAAATCGAGAATAAAAAAGTAACTAAATAAAGAGAATACACGCGACGCCAATCGCAGCAACAGTGGTGAGGAAACGAATTCGCCACCATTGCAGGACACGGCAGAGCGGGTCGGCTTTAAGCGAATCTGGATGTCAATGACACCCCTTCCACCACCCCTCCGACTGCCACGCACGAGACACCACCGCTCTGGAGCACACACACTGACAACTGCCTGCCGGTTCCCTCTTTCCTGTCCGCCCTGGGACTGCGAGCTCTAGGCGTACACAAGGGGGCGGCGACCTCAAACACAGCCCCGCTCTCACGTCACGTGACTTCTCTGGACGTGAGACGCCGACGACAAGACGCGAAATTTATCGTACGCTTTGGCTGCGAGACGTGACACAGTTCCTCGTAAGCAGTCGCAGATCACAAGGTCTTTCCTCTTTCTTCGAGAATAGTACACACCAGTAAAACGTTCCACGAAGCTTTTAAGCGGATCTTGAAGATTTATCAGCCTTCTAAATCGGTGCCCTCTGGAGATGGGTACCAGAGTGTATATAATATTTCCCAGTCATCCGCTTGACCATCCCCTCTCGCTTAGACTGTCGTTACTTGGTTTCAAATACATTTTGTAGTCTCCATTAATGAAGAATTTTGGCTATCCTTGTCAGTATTGCAAGAGAGCTGTTTTCGAATTAATTCTTTTTGTTAAGGGTATGTAACACCATAGCTCTTATGCTGTATGGATTTATTTTGCTTTTGTTTCATTTAATGTTACATTGCTGTGATTCTGTAAATATTGTTCGATTGAACGATTACATAAAACTGTATACTCCTTTCTTTGTACAAACTTTGATGTCATGGTTTGGTTCTATGCAAAGTAGTGTATCTGTCATTTAAATTCTTGTCCCATTTGGAGGGAACGAAACTTACTGTATGTAATTGTAATTTCTGTGTGAATAAGTTTTTCTAGAAATGTCAATATGTGCAAAAGTTCTGTTTTATTTAATGTGTTTGTTTGCTGTTATGTAAACTGCTGACCTTCACTTACGGTTCTTAGTTATTCTGTATGTAAAAGTTGTTGTGGTTCCCCTCGGGAACGGAACTGTATTGCGCGCGCAAATTGTGGTTGGCCTAGGTAGAAAAGGTGGAACAAGAGTCAGTCGGGGACAAGCTAAGAGTCGGGGACAAGCTACCAAACTGTGCACTGCCATGTAAAAGATGCATATTGTGCTGGTTCCGAGAGAGACTTTTTCTGCTACTTTCCATGCCTCGGATGGATGGATAAATAGCTGGAACTATTCTGGAATTTGTATCTATCATCGCCACCAAGAAATCACAGAGTCCAGCAATTCTACCTGCAATTCCACCTACCAACATGCAGTTGCCACCACATTGCGCAATCATTGCATCGGAATACTACAATGATGTACAGTGAAGGATCAGCTTAATGGATGTGTTAGTGTGCTCAAATATAAGGTAATTTATATCTGAATTTCAGTACCTACCTTGATTTTTTTCCTTATCATAACACCTCTCAGGGTCCTCTTCGTTTGAACTAAAGTGATTACCGAGTGTCCCTACTGAAAGAACATTAAAAACCAGTGTTTTTTTCTCTAATTAATGCCTAGTAAAGAGAAAGTTAAAGTTAATGTGGCAAGAGAGTGAGTTAAAGTTAATGATGCTTGGTGAAAATAATTTTCCTAGTAAAACTGCTTATTAATGTGTTATTGCCAACTTCAAATTAAAAGTTCTTAAGACTGAGGCTTATAAAGTTTTGCTTAGTAAATGATCACATTACTGATTGTTGCAAATCGCAGAAGGTGAGTCAGTATCTTACATATATGTTAATTTTGTGTCTCACTGTAGTAAAAATAGACAGCTGCAGTTGTGAAACATTATATACTCATGTTTGCTAAGTGTTTGTCTCTCTTGTGTATTAGAAGTGCATATTAATAGTATAAAAGGATTCACAGTTTGTCTATTGTGTTAATGCTCGGTAACAAGTAACGGAAAGACCACTAATTATAAAAACCATAATTTCTTTAAAGCCTGAAAGTAATAGTGTGTTTCGGTATCTCTTATAATTTTGCAAATAGTTTCTGCTGCTCTAACTGTTAGTTTCAATCTTACCGTAAACATATGTATATGTCAGAGTTCACTGCACTCGCGTGTGACAAAGTATAGGTTGTGTTTATCCATTAAAGTTACTAATAACTATTTTCTTGAACGAGAATGTTAATCATTCTCTTGCCTAGTTAGGCTGGCGACCGTTTTCTTTATCCGTTGAACAGTGCAGATAGGCAACATTTTGTTTGTTACTGTTCGAATATTTACGTAATTCTGACTTTCATTTCCGATAAGTCATTCCCGTTAGGTACAACACGGTCAACCTAGCAAAATTCCTCTCAGAGGGTAACACTGTTATGTCGCTTTATACCATTATTACTCTAACAAAATAATTCTGTTTGCAATCTGCCTCCAGTTTCGAGGTTATGGTATAGCAGTAGCAGTTAGGAGAGTTATAGGTAGTTAACAATGAATGATTCTCAGTATGTTTTTAACCATTTTGAACTACTTTATGGATGTTCTCATCGATGGCTAGAGGACAAATGTAAGGATGTAGAGGCTTATCTCACTAGGGGTAAGATAGATACTGCCTACAGGAAAATTAAAGAGAACTTTGGAGAAAAGAGAGCCACTTGTATGAATATCAAGAGCTCAGATGGAAACCCAGTTCTAAGCAAAGAAGGGAAAGCAGAAAGGTGGAAGAATTATATAGAGGGTCCACACAAGGGCGATGTACTTGAGGACAATATTATGGAAATGGAAGAGGATGTAGATTAAGATGAAGTAGGAGATACGATACTGCGTGAAGAGTTTGACAGAGCACTTAAAGACCTGAGCCGAAACAAGGCCCCGGGAGTAGACAACATTCCATTAGAACTACTGACGGCCTTGGGAGAGCCACTCCTGACAAAACTCTACCATCTGGTGAGCAAGATGTATGAGACAGGCGAAATACCCTCAGACTTCAAGAAGAATATAATAATTCCAATTCCAAAGAAAGCAGGTGTTGACACATGTGAAAATTACCGAACTATCAGTTTAATAAGTCACAGCTGCAAAATACTAACGCGAATTCTTTACAGACTAATGGAAAAACGAGTAGAAGCCGACCTCGGGTAAGATCAGTTTGGATTCCGTAGAAATGTTGGAACACGTGAGGTAATACTGACCTTACGACTTATCTTAGAAGAAAGATTAAGGAAAGGCAAACCTACGTTTCTAGCATTTGTAGACTTAGAGAAAGCTTTCGACAGTGTTGACTGGAATACTCTCTTTCAAATTCTGAAGGTGGCAGGGGTAAAATACAGGGACCGAAAGGCTATTTACAATTTGTACAGAAACCAGATGGCAGTTATAAGAGTCGAGGGGCATGAAAGGGAAGCAGTGGTTGGGAAGGTAGTGAAACAGGGTTCTAGCCTCTCCCCGATCTTATTCAATCTGTATATTGAGCAAGCAGTGAAGGAAACAAAAGAAAAATTCGGATTAGGTATTAAAATCCATGGAGAAGAAATAAAAATTTTGAGGTTCGCCGATGACATCGTAATTCTGTCAGAGACAGCCAAGGACTTGGAAGAGCAGTTGAACGGAATGGACAGTGTCTTGAAAGAAGGAACATCAATAAAAGCAAAACGAGGATAATGGAATGTAGTCGAATTAAGACGGATGATGCTGAGGTAATTAGATTAGGAAATGAGACATTTAAAGTAGTAAAGGAGTTTTGCTATTTGGCGAGCAAAATAACTGATGATGGTCGAAGTAGAGAGGATATAAAATGTAGACTCGCAATGGCAAAGAAAGCGTTTCTGAAGAAGAGAAATTTGTTAACATCAAGTATAGATTTAAGTGTCAGGAAGTCGTTTCTGAAAGTATTTGTATGGAGTGTAGCCAAGTATGGAAGTGAAACATGGACGATAAATAGTTTGGACAAGAAGAGAATAGAAGCTTTCGAAATGTGGTGCTACAGAAGAATGCTAAAGATTAGATCACATAACTAATGATGGGGTATTGAATAGAATTGGGGAGAAGACGAGTTTATGGCACAACTTGACTAGAAGAAGGGATCGGTTGGTAGGGCATATTCTGAGGCATCAAGGGATCACCAATTTAGTATTGGAGGGCAGCGTGGAGTATAAAAATCGTAGAGGGAGACCAAGAGATGAATACATTAAGCAGATTCAGAAGGATGTAGGTTGCAGTAGGTAGTGGGAGATGAAGAAGCTTGCACAGGATAGAGTAGCATGGAGAGCTGCATCAAACCAGTCCCAGGACTGAAGACCACAACAACAACACATGTATGATAGCATGTCACCTCACCCATTATCCATACGACCACGCAGTTTCAAGTTACTTTATTACAGAAAATTGATCTTAAATATCACATTTCTCATAATTATTGTAATCTCAGAATAAGCACAAATACGAACTTTGTATGATAACTTCAGTTCTGTTTCGTCTAGGCATGCTGTGCAGTGCTGCCACCACCTGGAACTTTAAGAACGACGAATAACTGAAATTGGATATTTGTGGTAAGTTCTACGGGACCAAACTGCGGAGGTCATCGGTACCTAGGCTTGCACACTACTTCATCTAACTTAAACTAGTTTACGCTAAGGACAACACACACACCCATGCCCAAGGGAGGACTGGACACTCTGACGGAGGGAGCCGTGCGAACTGTGGCAAGGCACCCTAGACTGCACGGCTACCCGGCGCGGCACGAACACTGAGACTAGGTTCGGCAAGTGTGATGTCTATCGTATACGGCAGCACAAGCCAAAAAACGATCATCTGCATATGTGCCCAAGTAAAAATTAAAACCTGGAGATATCACGTACGTTCTCTCGGGACTGAATAGGCTATGTCACCACTTTCAATTATCTGAAATAAAAACCAGTTGTAACATCAGTAACGGTACTGAAAATTTTATGCAGCAGTTGTCAAACATTTATCACGTCGTTTCGGAACTACGTTATTCCTCTATAAAGTGCTATAAAATAAGCGAATAAATCGAGACATCGTAATACTACACATGCTGACGCCTATGTAAGTATTTTAGCGTCCTGTAGTATAACAGACCTTAAAACTTCTGTGTCATTAGGCAACGTCACAAACAAAAACCCAGCAGCAAACATGCCTAGTCAAACGTGAAACTTTCCCTAGCGCATCTCATGTTTGGTGTCATATTCTCTCTAGGCTATATCATAAGCTAAAAGCAGCTGCCCCCACCTACCAAAGACGGTATTATCCTAGATCGTGTGTATCATAGCCACAACAACGCTACTGTCCGTCGTAAAATCTTTGAACGTTATGACTCAAGTCCTAGTAAATTCTTAAAACCAATACTATAACTATGTTATAATTTGTGTATCGGTATAGAATTATAAACGGAAAATATCACACCTAACGTCACTAATTAAAATAAGCTTCTGCCTGCTTCTCGAGAAGGAGATTGATAAACAGTGTCTAGAAATTCCTCATGGACAGTTCAGTCTTCTCATTTAATACGTCGACGCATTTCTATCTTAAAGAGCAAAAAAATCTCAACTTCTACTAAATTTGACAGCAAAGGGTGAGTGATTTTGTGAAAATTTACGAGTGAAGTTTGATAATGATACCGTGACTGTTATAATACACTAGTGGCCATTAAAAATGCTACACCAAGAAGAAACGCATAAGATAAACGGGTATTTTGGACAAATATATTATACTAGAACTGACATGTGATGACATTTTCACGCAGTTTGGATGCATAGATCCTGAGAAATCAGAACCCAGAACAACCACCTCTGGCAGTAATAACGGCCTTGATATGCCTGAGCATTGAGTCAAACAGAGCTTGGATGGCGTGTACAGGTACAGCTCGCCATGCAGCTTCAACACGGTACCACAGTTCATCAAGAGTAGTGACTGGCGTATTGTGACGAGCCAGTTGCTCGGCCACCATTGACCAGACGTTTTCAATTGGTGAGAGATCTGGAGAATGTGCTGGCCAGGGCTGCAATCGAACATTTTCTGTATCCAGAAAGGCCCGTACAGGACCTGCAACATGCGGTCGTGCATTATCCTGCTGAAATGTAGGGTTTTGCAGGGATCGAATGATGGGTAGAGCCACGGGTCGTAACACATCTGAAATGTAACGTCCACTGTTCAAAGTGCCGTCAGTGCGAACAAGAGGTGACCGAGACGTGTAACCAATGGCACCCCATACCATCACGCCGGGTGATACGCCAGTATGGCGATGACGAATACACACTACCAATCTGCGTTCACCGCGATGTCGCCAAACACGGATGCGACCATCATGATGCTGTAAACAGAACCTGGATTCATCCAAAAAAATGACGTTTTGCCATTCGTGCACATAGGTTTTGTCGTTGAGTACATCATCGCAGGCGCTCCTGTCTGTGATACAGCTTCAAGGGTATCCGCAGCCATGGTCTCCGAGCTGCTAGTCCATGCTGCTGCAAACGTCGTCGAACTGTTCGTGCAGATGGTTGTTGTCTTGTAAACGTCCCCATCTGTTGTCTCAGGGATCGAGACATGGCTGCACGATCCGTTACAGCCATGCGGATAAGATGCCTCTCATCTCGACTGCTAGTGATACGAGGCCGTTGGGATCCAGCACGGCGTTCCGTATTAGCCTCCTGAACCCACGGATTCCATATTCTGCTGACAGTCACTGGCTCTCGACCAACGAGAGCAGCAACGTCACTATACAATAAGCCGCAATCGCGATAGGCTACAATCAGACCTTTATGAAAGTCGGAAACGTGATGGTAAGCATTTCTCCTCCTTGCACGAGGCATCACAACGACGTTTCACCAGGCAACGCCAGTCGACTGCTGTTTGTGTATGAGAAATCGGTTGGAAACTTTCGTCATGTCAGCACGTTGTAGGTGTCGCCACCGGTGCCATCCTTGCGTGAGTGCTCTGAAAATCTAATCATTTGCATATCACAGCATCTTTTTCCTGTCGGTTACATTTCGCGTCTGTGGCACGTCATCTTCGGGGTGTAGCAGTTTTAATGGCCAGTAGTGTATGATTGCACATGAAAGCCGCACATTGCATGTTGTACCGCCATACAGCGAGACCACCAGAGGTGGTGGTCCAGATTGCTGTACACACCGGTACCTCTAATTCCCAGTAGCACGTCCACTTGTACTGATGCATGCCTGTATTTGTCGTGGCATTCTATTCGCAAGTTCTTCAAGGCACTGTTGGTCTAGATTGTCCCACTCCTCAACGGTGATTCGGCGTAGATCCCTCATACTGGTTGGTGGGCCACGTCGTCCGTAAACAGCCCTTTTCAGTCTATCCCAGGCATGTTCGTTAGGGTTAATGTCTGGAGAACTTGCTGCCCACCCTAGTCGTGTGATGTCGTTATCCTGAAGGAAGTCGTTCACAAGATCTGCACGATGGGGGCGCGAATTGTCGTCCATGAGGACGAATGCCTCGCCAGTATGCTGCCGATATTGTTGCACTATCGGTCGGAGGATGGCATTCACGTATTGTACAGCCGTTACGGTGCGTTTCATGACCACCAGCGGCGTATATCGGCCACACATAATGCCACCCCAAAACATCAGGGAACCTCCACCTTGCTGCACGCGCTGGACAGTGTGTCTAAGGCGTTCAGCCTGATCGGGTTGCCTCCAAACACATTTCCGACGATTGTCTGGTTGAAGGCATATGCGACACTTATCGGTGAAGAGAACGTGATGCCAATCCTGAGCGGTCCATTCAGCATGTTGTTGGGTCCATCTGTACCGCGATGCATGGTGTCGTGGTTGCAAAGATATTTGGGTGACATCTCTGAACAGTCAAAGGGACTGTGCCTGTGGTACAATATCCACAGGCAACGTCCATCTTCAGGAGTTCTGGGAACCGGCGTAACGCAAAACTTTTTCGATGTGTGTATAATGACATCAAAGAGAAAGAAGGTGGTATTATCCAAGGACAAAATGTTAGATGCACTGAAAGTGATGGTAAGGGAAAAGTGCTGAAAACTTTTGGTGCTGAATTTAGCATTGGAGTCAGGCATTGTCTAGTCTAGTTTATGTAAGGACAAAGTCAATATACTGTCCTTTCGCTATCCAGTCCGACACTACTAGTCACTTTGACGGCTTGATATTAGAAACAAACTATCTTCCTTTTAATTTACAATGTCAGAAAAGAAAGACATGGGACAGTATTTAAAAGAAATGAGAATCTGCCTCACAAACTGAATAGTTCACAGTCTTCCATTGCATACTAAACAACCGCACAACATTATAACAATGTGTGACCAACGTAAGTTGATAAAAATAAATAAAATGACGACTTTCGTTTCAAAATGATGATTTCTGATGACGAAATAATCCCTGTTTGTTCGTTTGCAGACAACAGGGATACTGATGATGACTTAGCCCAATGAATTTTTGACACATACAGGGGCGGCGGCGCAACTGGACAAAATTACGATATATTTGTAACGCCAGTCGGGGATGAATTCGGTCAAATTAACGCTGGTGAAATACCTACATAATCGTGGTGAATATAAACGACGTAAAAATATGGCACAAAACAAACTTAAGTAATTATGTCAGTGCATGAAGCTCAGAAGCTCACCGTGTTTTGTTAACATTCAGATAAAATTTATGTGATAACTGTGTATCATCCGTATATTCACGTGGAAGTAAAAATAGTGTGCATGTTTATGGAATATCAATTATGTCATTCTAATTTTGGCTTTGTTATTTCAGAAGCATCAGAATTATTGATAATCCGAATGACCTACGGGTCCACCTAGCCCAGACATACGAGTCTCCTCTGCATGTCCATTTGGCCATTAATTTCACGTAATTCATCTTTTATTTTATTTAACTTTTAATTTTTGTTCTGTAAAATACATCTAACAGTTGTGTCAGTTTGTATGTTGCTGCTTTTTTTTTTTTTTTTTTTGTGAAGCAATCTAACAACGGTCTCGTCTATCAGTACTGATAATTTTATCCAAAAGTTGTCAAAAGTGCGAAATATTTATCACAGCATGTTTCGGGACTACGTTATCCCATTATCAGGAGCTCTAGAACAAGGAAACAAATTCATACATCATAATACTACACGTGTTGACGAGTATGTGGAATCTTTACACTGAGGTGACGTAAGTCATTGTGTAACACCGTATCTTAGACACTACATACCTTTTGTTGATTCATTTAGCTTTCTGTTTTGTTCAGCGTCCCATCGTTGACCTGTAATTAGTGTGTGATTAATTCAATACTGTAATGAAGTATAATCTCTGTAATATGCACAATATGAACAAATGATATGTTGTGTCTTTCTCACATAACCTCTTTGGTTGTCTTTAAAACTGGATAATTTTATTTAAATAATTTTGTGTAGAACTACCTATATGTGCAAATGATATGTTTTGTTTAAAATGATTGTTTGCTGTTATGTAAACTGCTGACCTTCACTTAGGGTTCTTAGTTATTTTGTATGTAAAGAGTAGTGTGGTTCCCCTCCGGAACGGAACTTAGTAGCGCGAGCAAATTGTGGTTGGCCTAGGTAGAAAAGGTGGAACTAAGAGTCAGTCGGGGACGAGCTTCCAAACTGTCAACTGCCCATATAAAAGTTGTATATTGTGCTGGTGCCGAGAGAGGCTTTCCGCGCCGTTTTCCAATGCCTCGGATGGATAGATAAAGAGCTGGAACTATTCTGGAATTGTTATCTATCTTCGCCACAAAGAAATGACAGAGTCCAGCAATTCTACCTACAAACCTACCTACCAACATGCAATCACCACCACATTGCGCAATCACTGAAAAGGAACCAAGGTATAGTAGAAATGTGTGGTCAAGGATCAGCTCACTGAATATTTTAGTGTACGCAAATATAAGGTAACTTATAGTCGAACTCTTATACTTACCTTGATTTTTTATCCCTCTCTCACATTTTCACTTAGGGTCCTTCCCATGCTAAAGTGATTACCGAATGTCCTTTCTGAAAGAACATTAAAGCCCAGTGTTTTACTAATGGATGCCTCTTGAACATAGAAAAAAGAAAGTTAAAGTTTATGTAGCAGAACTGAGTAATATAGTAAATGATGTTGAAAATAATTTTTTCTATTAAAACTGTTTATTAATATTTTGTTGCCAGCTTATAAAGCGAACGTTCTCAAAACTGTAGCTTATAGAGTTTTGCAAATTAAAGGATCACAGTGCAGGCAGTTGAAAATCACCCAAAGGTGAGTTATTGTCTTATAACCATGTCAGGTTGTGTTCTACTGCAGTAAGAGTTGAGAACTAATACTGTTGAAGGTTACATGTTCGCACTTGTTAAGGGCTTGTTTCTTTAGTGTATTGAAAGTGTGTTTAGTATGCTCTGCTACAGTGGTTAAGATGAAGGGCCCTTCTCCACTGAAAGTAGTTCAAATGCACAAAATTACTTAATTACGGCAAGTTTCAATTACTCTTGCTATTCAAGTGAAATTCTGTACAATATTGGGCTCCTCTTGTGTATTAAAAGTGCTTATTAATGGTGTAACAGGATCAACAGTTTGTCTATTGTGCACATGCTAGATAACGATTAATAGAAAGACCACTATTTATGAAAAGAATAATTTCTTTATTCAAAAGACAGTGAGAAGTAACCTGCTAGTGAATTCCATTTAATTTTCATTCTAACTAGAAAGGTGTTTAGCAGTGAAAGACTTAATCTATGCACAGTAACTAAATTTGCTGTGGAGCATATTCATATTTCATGTCAGATAGGACTTTGTTTGAAAAGTAATGTTAAACCTATGTCCAATTTACGATTCTACAGTGAATAATAATAGTACCGTTATTGAGACCATTCAGTTTGACTAAGTCCTCAAGGTAATAGTGTATTTTGTTATCTGTTATATTTATGCAAATAGTTTGTTCTGATCTGGTAGTTCCAACCTCAACGTGAACATACTGAATTCAGGTGCTAGAGTTCATTGCACTCGCATGTGGCAAAGTATAGGTTGTGTTTGTCCGTTAAAGTTACTCATTCCTATTTTCTTGAACAAGAATGTCAATAATTCTCTTGCCTAATTAGGCTGGCGACCGTTTTCATTATTCTTTGAACAGTGTAGATAGGCAAAATATTGTTCGTTACTGTTCAAATATTTACGTAATTTTGACTTTCACCTCCGATAAGCCACCTCCGTTAGGAACAACATGGTCAACATAACAAAATTCCTCTCAGAGGGTAACACTGCTCTGCTTATTTATACTATAATTGCTCGAATAAAAAATAATTTCGTTATACGAACTTCCGCCAGCTTTAAGGTTATGGTATAGCAGTGCAGGTAGTGTTATAATGGGACAGCGATATGGATATATATACAGATGGCGGTAGTATCTCTGACACAACGTAAGAAAGGACAGTGCATTGGCGGAGCTCTCGTTTCTGCTCAGGTGATTCGTGTGAAAAGGTTTCCGACGTGGTTATGGTCGCACGACGGGAGTTAACAGACTCTGAACGCGGAATGGTAGTCGGAGCTAGATGCATGGGACACTCTGTTTCGGAAATCGTTAGGGAATTCAGTATTCCGATATTCACAGCGCCGAGAATACCGAATTTCAGGCATTGCCTCTAACCACTGACTACGCAGTGGCCCGTGGCCTTCACTTAACGACCGAGACCAGCGGTGTTTGCGTAGAGTTGTCAGTGCTAATAGACAAGCAACACTGCGTGAAATAACCACAGAAATCAGTGTAAGAAGTACAACGAAAGTATTCGTTAGGAGAGGGGCTAAAACTGGCGTGAATGGGCTATGGTAGCAGACGGCCGATGCGGGTGCCTTTGTTAACAACATCTGCATTGAATGTACCGCCTCTCCTGGCCTCGTGACGCTATCGGTTGGACCCTAGACGATTGGAAAACCGTGGCGTGCTCAGACGAGTCCCGATTTCAGTTGGTAAGAGCTGATGGTAGGATTCGAGAGTGGCGCAGACCCCAAGCATCCATGGACCCAAGTCGTCAACAAGGTACTGCGCAAGCTGGTGGCGGCTCCATAATCGCGTGGGCTGTGTTTACATGAAATGGACTGCGTCCTGTTTACGTTCGGCTATTTGGAGACCGTTTTCAGCCATTCATAGACTTCATGTTCTCATGCAAGGATGGAATTTTTGTGGATGGCAATACGCCACGTCAATTGCCCACAGTTGTTAGCGATTGGTTTGAAAAACATTCTGGACAATTCGAGCGAATGATTTCGCTAGCCAGAGTGCCAGACATCAATGTCATCCGACATTTATGGGACGTAACAGAGAAGTCAGGTCCTGCACTGTACGCTGCACTGGAAAAACTTTCACAAGTGTGGACGGCTATAGAGGCACCACAGCTCAATGTCTCTGCAAGCGACTGCCAACGACTTGTTGAATGCATGCCACGTCGAGTTGCTGCAATACGCCAGACAAAAGGAGATCAGACATGATATTAAGACGTAGCCCGTGACTTTTGTCGCCTCAGTGCATATCGACCTTTAGTATAACAGAACTTAGAACTTCTTCACTCCTGGAAATGGAAAAAAGAACACATTGACACCGGTGTGTCAGACCCACCATACTTGCTCCGGACACTGCGAGAGGGCTGTACAAGCAATGATCACACGCACGGCACAGCGGACACACCAGGAACCGCGGTGTTGGCCGTCGAATGGCGCTAGCTGCGCAGCATTTGTGCACCACCGCCGTCAGTGTCAGCCAGTTTGCCGTGGCATACGGAGCTCCATCGCAGTCTTTAACACTGGTGGCATGCCGCGACAGCGTGGACGTGAACTGTATGTGCAGTTGACGGACTTTGAGCGAGGGCGTATAGTGGGCATGCGGGAGGCCGGGTGGACGTACCGCCGAATTGCTCAACACGTGGGGCGTGAGGTCTCCACAATACATCGATGTTGTCGCTAGTGGTCGGCGGAAGGTGCACGTGCCCGTCGACCTGGGACCGGACCGCAGCGACGCACGGATGCACGCCAAGACCGTAGGATCCTACGCAGTGCCGTAGGGGACCGCACCGCCACTTCCCAGCAAATTAGGGACACTGTTGCTCCTGGGGTATCGGCGAGGACCATTCGCAACCGTCTCCATGAAGCTGGGCTACGGTCCCGCACACCGTTAGGCCGTCTTCCGCTCACGCCCCAACATCGTGCAGCCCGCCTCCAGTGGTGTCGCGACAGGCGTGAATGGAAGGACGAATGGAGACGTGTCGTCTTCAGCGATGAGAGTCGCTTCTGCCTTGGTGCCAATGATGGTCGTATGCGTGTTTGGCGCCGTGCAAGTGAGCGCCACAATCAGGACTGCATACGACCGAGGCACACAGGGCCAACACCCGGCATCATGGTGTGGGGAGCGATCTCCTACACTGGCCGTACATCACTGGTGATCGTCGAGGGGACACTGAATAGTGCACGGTACATCCAAACCGTCATCGAACCCATCGTTCTACCATTCCTAGACCGGCAAGGGAACTTGCTGTTCCATCAGGACAATGCACGTCCGCATGTATCCCGTGCCACCCAACGTGCTCTAGAAGGTGTAAGTCAACTACCCTGGCCAGCAAGATCTCCGGATCTGTCCCCCATTGAGCATGTTTGGGACTGGATGAAGCGTTGTCTCACGCGGTCTGCACGTCCAGCACGAACGCTGGTCCAACTGAGGCGCCAGGTGGAAATGGCATGGCAAGCCGTTCCACAGGACTACATCCAGCATCTCTACGATCGTCTCCATGGGAGAATAGCAGCCTGCATTGCTGCGAAAGGTGGATATACACTGTACTAGTGCCGACATTGTGCATGCTCTGTTGCCTGTGTCTATGTGCCTGTGGTTCTGTCAGTGTGATCATGTGATGTATCTGACCCCAGGAATGTGTCAATAAAGTTTCCCCTTCCTGGGACAATGAATTCACGGTGTTCTTATTTCAATTTCCAGGAGTGTATGTCATAAGTTTTTAATTAGTTTATCGAAAGCCAGCGGCAAACAAGCACTGTCAAACATATAATTTTTCCTAGACCATCTCATGTTGGTCATCATGCTCTCTCTAGGCTCAGTTGTAAACTAAAGGCAGATTCTTTCACTTATCAAAGATCTACATCTACATCTACATCCATACTCCGCAAACCACCTGACGGTGTGTGGCGGAGGGTATCTTGAGTACCTCTATCGGTTCTCCCTTCTATTCCAGTCTTGTATTGTTCGTGGAAAGAAGGATTGTCGGTATGCCTCTGTGTGGGCTCTAATCTCTCTCATTTTATCCTCATGGTCTCTTCGCAAGATATACGTAGGAGGGAGCAATATACTGCTTGACTCCTCGGTGAAGGTATGTTCTCGAAGCTTCAACAAAAGCCCCTACCGAGCTATTCACCATCTCTCTTGCAGAGTCTTCCACTGGAGTTTATCTATCATCTCCGTAACGCTTTCGCGATTACTAAATGATCCTGTAACGAAACGTGCTGCTCTCCGTTGGATCTTCTCTATCTCTTCTATCAACCCTATCTGGTACGGATCCCACACTGCTGAGCAGTATTCAAGCAGTGGGCGAACAAGTGTACTGTAACCTACTTCCTTTGTTTTCGAACTGCATTTCCTTAGGATTCTTCCAACGAATGTGTCTGCCATCTGCTTTACCGACGATTAATTTTATATGGTAATTCCATTTTAAATCGCTCCTAATGCCTACTCCCAGATAGTTAACTGCTTCTAGTTGCTGACCTGCTGTATTGTAGCTAAATGATAATGGATCTTTCTTTCTAAGTATTCGCAGCACATTACACTTGTCTACATTGAGATTCAGTTGCCATTAACTGCACCATGCGTCAATTCGTTGCAGATCCTCCTGCATTTCAGTACAATTTTCCGTTGTTACAACCTCTCGATATGCCACAGCATCATCCTCAAAAAGCCTCAGAGAACTGACGATGTTATCCACAAGGTCATTTATATATATTGTGAATAGCAACGGTCCTACGATAGCACCTGAAACCACTCTTATTTCGGAAGACTTGTCTCCATTGAGAATGACATGCTGCGTTCTGTTATCTAGGAACTCTTCAATCCAATCACACGATTGGTCTGATAGTCCATATGCTCTTACTTTGTTCATTAAACGACTGTGGGGAACTGTATCGAACGCCTTGCGGAAGTCAAGAAACACGGCGTCTACCTGGGAACCCGTGTCTATGGCCCTCTGAGTCTCGTGGACGAATAGCGCGAGCTGGGTTTCACACGACCGTCTTTTTTGAAACCCATGCTGATTCCTACAGAGTAGATTTCTAGTCTCCAGAAAAGTCGTTATACTCGAACTTAATATGTGTTCCAAAATTCTACAACTGATCGACGTTAGAGATACAGGTCTATAGGTCTACACATCTCTTCCATCTCCCTTCTTGAAAACGGGTCCGGTCTGTATGGATGAGCGGTTCTAGGCGCTTCAGTCTGGAACCGCGCGACCGCTACGGTCGCAGGTTCGAATCCTGCCTCGGACAGGGATGTGTGTGATGTCCTTAGGTTAGTTAGGTTTAAGTAGTTCTAAGTTATAGGGGACTGATAACCTCAGATGTTAAGTCCCATAGTGCTCAGAGCCATTTGCTCAGAGCCATTTTTTTAAAACGGCGATGACCTGTGCCCTGTGCCCTTTTCCAATCCAAGATAGTACTATTCTAGACCGTATGTATCATAGCCCCAACAATCTTGATACCAGAGCTCCCGTTCGTAATTAGTAAGACTTGCACATAATTCAGTTCCGACCGCGATAGCGATACTACACAATGCGGATATCATTTAGGTGGTGGCCAACACTCGACCAGAAATCGCCTTAATTAAGCGTTACTGTCTAGGTGCTCGAGGAAGACAAGTGTAATTAAAAGCAAGGTTCTAAAACAAGATCAGACGCTAAACTGAGATTATTGATATTGCACAAATTCCGGAGCAGCGAGAAACCCTAGCGTTCTTTCGAGAGTTATCACATACCAGTGGTTCAAATGGTTCAAATGGCTCTGAGCGCTAACGGACTTACCTTCTGAGGTCATCAGTCACCTAGGACATCACACACATCCATGCCTGAGGCAGGATTCGAACCCGCGACAGTAGCGGTCGCGCGGTTCCAGACTGTAGCGCCTAGAACCTCTTGGCCACTCCGGCCGGCTCACATAGCGGTGTCGTTGTAGAATATTCATCTTGCGGTTGAAACTGACATTTATGTTCGTGTAGCTGTCTGTCATCTGCAGTACAGCTGACATTTTGTTCCAGTTCGTTATCAGCAATTTTAATTGCTTCCGCTTTGTCATGGCTCTATGCAACACCATCTACATCACAAATTCATTTTTATTTCAGCGATAATTATCTCAGTTATTTAGTGAAAGGTACACAAAATCCTGTTTTGCGAGTCAATTAATGGTAACTTTTACGTAGCGAAATAACAGCACATACATTGTTTAAATGACTCAGTTGATATTGTATCTTTTACCGAGCAAAGCTCTTCTATGGAATTTCAAGTGTAGCTGAACCACGAATTAATTTCTTCGCTTTATTGGAAATAGATTCACAAGTAGCCTACAATGAGTGGCTGTTTTGCTGTTTTAGTGACTATCCAGTTCCGCTTCCTAGGATTCAGATCGGTAGTGCGAAAGCGATATAACCAGCTGCCCGACTGACGTTCCTTTGATGCGAATACAGAGAAGTTTATTACCTCTCCAGTTTCCTCCCTTCCGTTTTGTTCCTCCTGTTCTTCATCTTAACAAACTAATTCGTGTTCTCGCACGGCTCTCAACCCTCCCCCCGCCCCCCCCCCCTGTGCCGAATATCTCTCTCTCTCTCTCTCTCTCTCTCTCTCCCTCCTTCCCTCCCTCCCTCTCACACACACACACACACAAATACCGCTGGCAACGTAAACAAGGTCAAGGAGTTCGTTACAAGAAGCAGGAAGTTCTCTTAGGCCGTTTGTATTGTACCTTCAGGCTTCTTTACGGCTCCTGCCTGAGGTAAAAAATATTTTCGTTTCATGCAGCTACACGTACTCGGTAGAGTGAAGGTCTGCACCTCAGTCAACTTACTGCCGTACCCTTATCGTAACTGTCTTGCCTTTGATGTTAGAAGTAAGTACTAAATCCCAAGATAGATGCTGAAAACAACAGCTCTTCAACGTGTTTGTGCGTATCTCACGAACAATAGCCAGTTAGACAAATTTTTATCCTGTCATTGTAATCCACGACAGATAGAGATTTTTTCACAGAAGTGAACTTGGAAACAAAATTGGACAAAAAACAACTTTCTTCAATTGGCATTGACAAATATACATGTGCACTCTGCAGAATCGGAGAGGAATGGAATATGTGGAAAACACTGATAAGGAGAAGGGACAGGATGATAGGACATCTGCTAAGACATGAGGGAATGACTTCCATGGTACTAGAGGGAGCTGTAGAGGGCAAAAACTGTAGAGGAAGACAGAGATTGGAATACGTCAAGCAAATAATTGAGGACGTAGGTTGCAAGTGCTACTCTGAGACGAAGAGGTTAGCACAGGAAAGGAATTCGTGGCGGGCCCCATCAAACCAGTCAGTAGACTGATGACCAAAAAAAAAAAGAATCTGAAAAACTTTTCAGGTGGAAAGAGCAGAAAAATGGGTGGTGTTCAGTTTATATTCACCAGATGTCCAACAACGTCCTACATTAAATTCTAAAGCTGTATACAGTGCTCTTACGTGTGTACCTTTGTCGTTTAAAAACGGTCAGCTACATATTTATTAGCACTCAATGATCCACTTCATATTCGAACTATAGATTCCTGCAGAAAATTCTAGAACATTTTGAGTAGATCTATTTCTTGATCAGTAGTATGAAAATGGTTCTAAAGTACATGGCAAGGGTTACATTTTCTCTCCCAGTGTAACCTCCCAAGAAAAATGCTAGAGAAAAAAGACAATAGTGTAACCTCCCAGCAGAAATTTTCTTATAATGACAATAATCTGTAATGACAATTGTAATCGTGCTAAGTGTAACCTCCCCAAAAAAAATGCTAATGAAAATATTTGAAATGTCAATGGACATAGATCCAAGTGTAACCTCCCCGGAGAATTTTGAAAGACAATAATTAAATGTTAGAACTAGCAATCTGACCCATGTATAAGCTCCCCACAAAAAAATAAAAGTCAATTCAATAAAAAATGACATCTCATTGACAATGAAAACGCAAATAGACCGAAATGTCGATCTTTAGGCCCCGATTAAACTCAAATTCTTACCTCAATAAAACTGCATCTGCTCTTATTTTTCGCCATAGCTTGGAGGAAATGCATCGCAAATATATATATATATATTTTTGAATTTATGGGAAACTTTTCTTTAAGGAAATGCAAGGGAAATATTATTTCAAAAAAGGATTCTTTGTTAAAAATGGTTGCTTTAAAAACAAAATTATTATTGGGACGATTCTTGAACAAATTAGTTACAGTTAATTTACATTACATTATCAGATGTGCGCAAAGCTGCTTCATTACCTTATTTAAAAAATATACCTCGTCCTGAATCCCGACCAGAATGCCATGTCCACGCCCGCCGACTCGTCACACACAACTGCTAACTCGCAACTGCAACATACTCTCGCGACTCGCTACGTACCACTGACTGCATCTACCGACTCGCTACATGCAATAGCACTGTACTCTCGCGCGCTATTACTCTCTCGCAACTGAACTGACTACATGCTCTCTGGTCAAAGATTGTGTGGCTCACCATCGCTGCGTACGCGTTTCATAACCCTTCACTGGGGGGGGCAAAAATTTGGCAGCGATGGTGAGTCATTTGGACTTGCCAATCGCGGCAAATATTTTTCTTAACTAATTAACTTTACAATTATAGAGAATATTCAGATGTAGAACATGAATTGAATATGGTGCACATGCACCGAGTACAAATATTTCAGACAAAGACAAAAATATATACAATGAGTACAGAGAAAATCACAAAAAAGGTATATACAAATCGTATCGATAAATGACAAAAGTGCACATTCACTGAGGTAGTGAACTTACCAGGAAATCACAAAATGTATACAGAATGAGTACAAGTCATACTGAAAAATGAGAAAAGTGCACAGGCACTGAAGTTCAGTAGAAAGCATATTAACTCATAACACAAGTGCACATGCACTGAAAATTCTTCAAAGTTTTCAGAACAACTAAATGTAATGAAAAAAAAATCATCAAATCACAAAATGTATATACAATATAAATAACAAGAGTGCACATACACTGTACTTCAGAATATATCAACAAATCGAAAAAAAAGTCTGTAGCATTTTTACAACAAATGAACATAATGACAAAAAAAATCATATTGACAAGTGACATGAGTGCACATGCACTGCAGTTTAGAACATATCATCAAATCACAAAATGTATTAATAAATGGAAAAAGTGCACACATACTGTAGTACAGAAGATATTTTTCTACAACAAACAAGCAAATCAAGGAGTGTAATAAAGTGCACATGCACTATGGAAGTCTTTAGTAATTTCAGGATAAGTGATCTCATCAACAAAAGAAAAGAAGTGCACACGCACTGTATATGACTTTTTCATTTTACAATAATTAGGGAAGGAATAGGAAGGATTGCGTCATGGTTGTAGGACTTAGGTTGCACGCAGCTGCACTGAAAGTCCATACCTTTCCACAGAAATACAACACCAAGTGAGACAATTTGCAGTTCTTTTCCCAGAAGTATTTATCAGCGTATCCAAGACACTGAAATGTCGTGGTAATATTCCCTGTTATCATTTTAGCAGTACATCAGGTACACCAAACAGTGGGACCATAATAACGTCTTCATCGCTCACGGTGGTGGACAGCATGTCGTGTCAACACCACGCTTTTACAAAGCACACCAACGTAGAATTAGTGCAAAAACCAAATATAGTGCTCCATGATCATGAGGATAGACAGGACAAATGGATATTGCAGTAATTCAGGGTAGTTAGCTCAGAAGGTGAAGGACATTAAGCCACATACAAGTCGTCATTAGTAATTACATGAGTAGTTTGCGGCATTCATAGCCCAGTTATTGAACATTTCTGTACCATGAATGTAGTATTACAGAAAAATGTTCATTAATTGATTTACAGACAAGAGTGGCAATCAATGGCCGGTTACAAAGCATCATTAATTAGTAGTATTCATTTTCCAGTTACAAAACATTATTAATTAATCATTTGTCATTTCAATATAGTAATAATCAGTAGCCTTCTTTTCTTAGTTACAAAGCATTATTAAATAATTGCATTCTTTTCCCAGTTACAAAGCATAATTAATTAATCATTTGTCATTTCAATATAGTAATAATCAGTAGCCTTATTTTCTTAGTTACAAAGCATTATTAATTAATAGTATTCATTTTCCAGTTGCAAAGCATAATTAGTAGCATTCTTTTCCTAATTACAAAGCATAATTAGTAGCATTCTTTTCCTAGTTACAAAGCATTGGTCATCTCTATATAGTAATTAGTAGTATTTTCCTAATTACAAAGCATTATTAGCAGTTCTTTCTAGTTACAAAGCATTGGTCATCTCTATATAGCAATTAGTAGTACTCATTTTTCAGGTGACATATTATTCATAGCTGTTCAGTATTATTTAGAATTCTCTTAAATGGGTAGCATTATTTGGGACTGGTGATACATTTTTTTTTTGTTAGCAATGCATTGTTTTGGGTAATTATAAGGGAAAGCAAGAAGAAAAAAAGAAAAAATTTGCTTCTAGGTTGTTCCTGTAAATGAAAAATGTGTAACGTCATTCGTCATGAGTCAGCTGTAGCAATGTTGTGAAATAAATAGAGTATGTGATCACATTCATGAATGACACACACAAATGGGTAAAAAAAATGTAAGTGCTAGTACAGGTATAATAAGTAACAGGTTTAGTAAGTATCATGAAAAGCTTCTGCTGAAAAAATAACAAAATGGATTATTGAGCTGAAAGAAGAAACGCATACTATGCTGAAAAGTAGTGAACTTCGAATTAACAGGTAGTGAAATGTGTATAAAATGTGTTCCATAGCTGTCCTTTCCAAAACCTTCCGTCATCCTACTATGCAATATAACACCTGCTGTCAAAGCAAACTGCAACAAATACTTAAATAACTACATAGCATAAATACATAAACTTCAACATCATCCTCATCTGTAACTCCATCATTATCATCACCTGTAAAGAAAAACTTCATTATCCATATTATCATATTCTTCATCATTATTCATCATCACTCATTATCATCTGCAAAAAATATCACTTCATTATTCATTATACAATTATTCCTTGTCTCTGTCATATTTCATCACTAAAAACTAAGATGTGTAGTTCTGTCTGACAGCCTGCATCAATCGCCTCGTATTCTGAAAGAAAAAATTAGTTAAGACTGCTATTCTTCGATGTGTATAGTATATTCTTGTTAATGCTTGTTAATTCTAATCCATTTACTCTTCTTCATAAGGTTTTTGTATCCTCTTTCGTCTATTCCGTAGGTGAAATTCCCATTTCTGTTTAATTTATTTCCTTTACACGTTATTTCTTTCTGAAAATGATGAACAAAGATTAATGTCTTGCATTTAAATCATATACCCATTAAATAATGACTGGTTTATGGTGACATAATCAAGCATACAGCATAACATGACAGAAAACGTAATATGTCAAAACCATAGACAGTGTTCAAAGGCAAAAATGTACACAGAATATCATAATGCAGCAGCAAAAAATGTAAAAATAGTCACGATGTTGATATATCATAAAGCAAAAATGTCAAAGTCAACTGGTGTGTGTTATATCTTAATTAATTCATGGTGCATACAAACAAAACATGAAAACAATCGTACATACATAAAAAATGGAAAATGTGCACGGTCTGATGTGTAATCGACAAGAAAAGCGACCTGCTAACCTTACCTTGCCAGGCACTTGCCAAAAAAAATACGACAGTCATCAGTAGGTAATCACATAAATATAATTGCATAAGTGGTCATAAAATGTGTAAGTTCGTCTGGAAAAATATGCACGGTCTGATGTGTAACGACAAGAAGAGCGACCTGCTAACCTTACCTTGCCGGGTACTTGCCAAGAAAATATACGTTAATCATCAGTGAGTAGTCATGTGAGTATAATTGCATAAGTGGTCATAAAAAATTAGGAAATGGCATTACTGTGCGATAAATCATAAAGTATGTTCATTCAATAAAGGGTTTGATGTTGGAGACGTGGTGATTGCCTTTACTTTTTTTCGTTCTCAAAGTTTTGACGTGTACAACATTGGGGTGAGGAATGCTGCGAATCCGATATGGACCTGCGTATAGAAGTTCAAATTTATTGCACTTACCTTTTATTCTGCTGGATAAATAGTGTGTACGTACTAATATCTTCTGTCCAATGTGAAAGTCACGGCGTATACAAACCTGTTCTTGCTGTCTTCTCCGGCGCTCTGCGGCACGTTTGATGTTGTTCAGTGCAATGTCAATTATTTCACGGTGTCGTAGTCGACGAGACGTAGGAAATGTTACTAATTCTTTAATTTTGTTTGGTGGTTCAACGTTTTTCAGTATAACAGACGGAGATAGCATAGTGGATTCATTTGGTATGGAATTAATTACATCTTGGAATGAGAATATGTGTGTGTCCCAATCAATATGTCTTTTGTGGCAATAAATTCTACACAGTTTACCAATTTCTTTCATTAATCGTTCACAAGGGTTCGAAGAAGCGTGGTACCTGGATATATAGATCGGAGAAATGTTTCTAGCTCGTAACATGCGTGTCCAATAGCAGAACGAAATTGTAATCCATTGTCAGAAATTACTTTCATCACGTGCCCTACATGAAATAGAAAATGTTTCACAAATGCTTCCGAAACAGTTTTAGCAGTAGCTTTGCGTAACGGAGTGAAAGTAACAAATTTTGAAGTCAGTTCAACAGCGACAAAAATGTAGCAATAACCTCTATTAGTTCTCGGAATCGGACCAAAAATGTCTACAGCGGCCATATGTCTTAATTTAACAGGTATAATGGGATATAACGGAGGAATGTGTGAACTGGTGTCTGACTTAGCTTTCTGGCAGATTTTACATGACGCTAAAACTCGTCGTATACGTTCTCCATGTTGTTAAAATAACAGTTCTGTCTCAGTATAAGAAGACATTTTCTGGCTCCGTAATGTTCGTAGCTTAAATGAGTGTACCAGATTAATTTGTTAACCAGTTCGTCGGGAATGCATAACAACCAATTGTCTGGATGAGAGCGGCGAAACAGAATGTCATTGCGTACAGTGTAATGGTGTCTAATCGTAACATTATTCTTATCTTGCCAACGGTGTTTAATTTCTTTCCACACGTTGTCTTTATTTTGCTCCTTTGCTATGTCCTGTAATGACGATGAAATAAAATTCTCAAATGCAACTTGCTGAATGTACATGATGCTCGAATTTGTTTTGCAGAAGTTGGTTGCGACGTCTTGCTGATTGTTGCTGAGAGAACGAGATAGTGCGTCTGCTACAACATTTTGTGTGCCGGGAATGTGAACTATTGTAAAATTAAATTCCTGTAAATAAAGCTTCCATCTGCTTAACCTGTCGTGAGTAAATTTAGCTGAAAGTAAAAATTGTATAGCTCTGTGATCTGTGTAAACGGTGGTATGTCTGCCATAAAGAAAGTGCCGAAATCTCGTGAAAGCCCAAACAACACATAATGTTTCAAGTTCAGTAACGGAATAATTACGTTCAGCAGGTGATAGAATGCGGCTTGCAAATGCGATGTTTTTAATTACTGTAGAACCATCTTCTTCAATTTCCTGAAAAATATGTACCCCTAAAGCTGTGTTGGAACTGTCGGTGGCAATGGAAAAATTTCTGGTAAGATCTGGGTGCGATAAAAGTGGAGCATTCAACAAGGCTTCTCTCAGTTTCACAAATCCAGAATGTGCTTGCTTATCCCAAGACCAAATACTGTTTTTACCTGTCAATTGACATAATCTAGGTGTGTCTAAAGCAGAGTGATGAATAAATTTACGAAAAAAGTTAATTAAGCCTAAAAAGCTGCGTAGTTGTTTTTTTGTTGTAGGAACAGTAATGTCACGTAGAGCTTGAAGTTTTTCCGGATCAGGCGCAATGCCTTCTGCTGAAATTACGTGTCCAAGAAATTTTATAGAAGTTTTGCCAAAGTGCGATTTACTAAGATTAACTGTAAGTCCTTGTGCATGAAAAGTTTGTAACAGTCGTTCAAGAATCATATTGTGTTCAGACCAGTTAGCTTCTGCAATAGGAATGTCATCTACGTACGTCGTAATTCTGTCTTTAAGCTCTGTCGGAAGTATTGTGTTCAAACCGCGAATAAAAGCAGCAGAAGAAATAGTTAAGCCGAATGGTAATTTACAAAATTGATAACAGTCGCCAAAACAGAGAAAAGCTGTATACTTCCTGCAATTCGGATGAAGCTGAATTTGCCAAAATCCCGATTTCAAATATAGTGTAGAATAAATAGCAGTACCGTGAAATTTCTATAGTAGTTCTTCTAGTGTCTGTGGTCGATGTGTTTCATTAATAATAATGTCATTAATGTGACGCGAATCAAGTACAAGGCGAAGTGAGCCATCTTTTTTCTTAACAATATGTAGCGGGTTTATGTACGGACTAACTGCTGGTTCAATAATTCCTTGGTCAAGCATATCCTGCAATTCTTTCTTAACTTGTTCTCTGTGGATATATGGAATGGGATAATGCTTTGCTTTAAATGTATCATGCGGTTTGACTTGAAATTCATACATAAAACCGGACATAGTACCAGGAATATTGTCGAAAACTGGAGCTTGCTGTAAAAGAATTTTCTGTAGTTGCGTACGTTCGTCGTCTGTATTTGCACAACTCTGTTTAACCTTATCAGAAATCATCTGCATTATATCATAGTCACCTTCTACTGGTGTGTTATAGTTATGTACGTACGTATCCGTGAAAAATGTGGAATTACAGTCTATGCCACGTGATACGGAAATGACCTCAGTGCGATTAATTGTTTGTTCTTCCGCAGATAGTGAGTGCTGAAAATCTAAAGCCAATTGTAAATCTTCATCCTTTAGCATTAAATAGGAATTCTGAAAATCAACCACTGCGTCGTGTTGTACGAGAAAATTAGTACCTAAAATAACGTCTGTTGGCAATAAAGGAACAATCCAAAAATTTGAGTGAAATGTGTGACCTGCAATACAAAATGATAAATGTGTCTGTAATTTAACGTCTACTCCTTTACTCGATACTGCTCCTTTCACTTTCATTTTGCCTAATGGTAATGTAGGATACTTATTCTCTTTGTTACACTCGTTAAAAGTTTCTTCATTTATTACGGACATAGGTGATCCAGAATCGATTACTGCTGAAAATTTCGATGAACCAATTTTAATTTCGATGACAGGGTGTGAAATGGTTTTTTGAACAACTGGTCTTTCCTGTAAAAGAGTGTCTCTGATGTCGTCAAAAGTAATTACATTTTCGTGAACAACATTCTGCGTGTCTAAAGTAGTGCTTGTGTTACTGGGAGATGCGACCTGTACTGTATCTAGTCAGAGTCTATCTGACGTGTTATTATTGTCAGGACGATTCTGTGGCATTTCTACTATTTGAACTGTTCTATTACTTCTTCCAGACGTATTACGCTCTGGATGAAATCTACTGTCGGGTTCATTCATGAGAATATGTTCTTGTGGATAATTTTGCTGCTGATATGACCGACTGTTAGATGTACGCTGAAAATTGCACTCATCGTTTTTACGTCTGTCGTGATAGTCATTCCTATACGGTGCATTGCGATAGGAATTGTAATACTGTCTTCTCTGTACATAGTTATTTCCTTGCTGCCGTGCGTTACTATTTGTTGTATCAGGGACTATACGCGCACGCGGCGAAACATTAAAGTTAGGTTGACCTTGTGCATTACATTGTTGGTTAGGTATTCTAACCGGCTGGTTTTGTTGCAGTTGTTGTGAAAAACCTCTATTGTTACTAAAGTGTGGTTCCTGTTGCTGAAAATTTTGACGATATTGATAATCAAAATTTTGTCTGCTATTAAAGTTCTGGTGGTTGTCGTTCCTAAAGCGTCTGTTACCTTTGCTATTGAAATTACTTGGTTGACCGTAATTACAGTAAGTTTGTTGGCCTTGGTTGTTATATGAAAAATTTTTTTTTACAAAGGAATAATCTGATTGCAGCACTTCTAAAAGCTGCAGCAGATCCCTGAGGTCTGCAGCGCCTAGAACCGCACGGCCACCGCGGCCGGCGATATGCTAGAAGACCACAGATTACGAAACGGACAAGGTTAAACAGAAATGCGAAATGGTGTAGGAAACCATGAGATCAACAGACACGCAAATGTCGAAAGACAGAGATCCGCGACAGCAAAATGGGTACAAAAATCCAAGAGAAACCGCTGGACACACTCAGAGACGCTGGTCATCCGCGACGCCGTGTTTTGTCAGCTAGTCTCTTTCGATTCGTATGCTTGCAGAGTTGTCTGGTGTTGGAATATTGTTCACAGAGTTGTTGCAAACGGTTACAATGTATTGGAGCTATACTGCCAGAAAAAAGTTAGTACGCTTTCGAGAAGTTTCAAATTCACTCAAGGTTTGTTGATGCAACAGTCCATACAGAGTACAGGAAAGGATTACATTTACAGATCAATAAAATCAGCGCTTCTGGGGTACCACGTACCGACCCATGCTAAAACACCCGTATTAGTACGTGATGTAGCCTCCACGGGCGGCAACGCAGGAGATGACTCTGGCATCCAGTCGATCACACACGTGGTAAACACTGCCCTGGGATATGTTATGCCACGCCTACTAGACCTGTTCACGTAGTTCTGTAAGAGGTGTTGAATGACGAGTCGCGCGACTCACTTCTCCTCCTCTCATATCCCACACGCGCTCAACTGGAAACAAGTCCGGAGGTGGTGTTGGCAACGGAAGTTGCTGCACATTTTGCAGAACACGTTGAACTTCACGGGCAGTGTGTGGGCGAGCATTATCCAGTTGAAACAACACTTGTCCTTCCTGATGTAGGAACGGCAAAAGAACGGATGTAAACAATATTCTGCACGTACCGAGCGCTGGTTAGCGTCCCCTCCAGAAACATCAAAGATGAACGAGAGTTGCATGTTATCGCACCCCATACCATAGGTACTGGTATGCGGCCAGTGTGTCGTGGACGAATGCACCCTACGAGACAGCGCTTACCAGGACTACGTCATGTGCTTTAACGACCATCATTGGGTGCAGGCAGAATCTGCATTCATCGCTGAAGACCACGGTGCGCCATTCCATCTTCCAAGTAATTCTTTGACGGCAGCAGACGATCCGTACAAGTCGATGCTGTGGCGCGGGTGGAAAATGTGCTAGCGTCCCTTGCTAATAACAGGTTCGCAACAGTTCAAACCGACAGGTCTGGGCGCACAAGCCCTCATAACCGTGTTGTGATAGCTGTCCGATCTGCAACTGCTGCGTTACGAAGATCCTGGCGGGCGTCTGTTATGCGAGGAGGTCCAGAACGTCGCCTACGGATGTGAGAATATTGGTGTGATCACCGATACCAACATATCTGCACAAGTGACGCATCATGCTCAATTGTGTGGCAGTACTCCGGAAGGACCATTCCGCCAGCTGGAAGACCACAGTTTGACCCCTTTGAAACGCGCTCAGTTGGCTGTGGGAAGCATAAGTGCGTCTCCGTGATATGGTTGCCTGGTTGGTTTAACGAGTTTGCAGCACATTGAGCCTTCATCTGAATCCACATCTACTTAATTGCCTGGCAGAGGGTTCATCGAACCATTTTCATACTACTTCTCTACCATCCCACTCTCGAATGGCACGTGGGAAAAAGAAACACCTAAATCTTTCCGTTCGAGCTCTGATTTCTCTTATTTTATTACGATGATCATTTCTCCCCACGTAGGTGGGTGTCAACAAAATATTTTCGCATTCGGAAGAGAAAGTTGGTGATTGAAATTTCGTAAATAGATCTTGCCACAAAGAAAACCGCCTTTGTTTCAGTGACTGCCACCCCAACTCGCGTATCTATCAGTGACACTCTCACCCCTATTGCACTATAACACGAAACGAGCTCCCCTTCTTTGCACTTTCTCGATCTCCTCCGTCAATCCTACCTGGTAAGGTTCCCACACCGCGCAGCAATATTCCAGCAGAGGACGCACAAGTGTAATGTAGGCTGTCTCTTTAGTGGGTTTGTCACATCTTCTAAGTGTTCTGCCAACAAAGCGCAGTCTTTGTTTCACCTTCCCCACAATAATATCTATGTGGTCTTTCCAATTTAAGTTGCTCGTAATTGTAATTCCTAGGTATTTAGTTGAACTGACAGCCATAAAGATTTGTGCGATTTATCGTATACCCAAAATTTATCGGATTTCTTTTAGTACCCATGTGGATGACCTCGCACTTTTCTTTGTTTAGTGCCAACTGCCACTTTTTGCACCATACAGAAATTCTCTCTAGATCATTTTGTAATTGGAATTGATCGTCTGATGATTTTACTAGATGGTAAATTACAGCGTCATCTGCAAACAATCTAAGGGGGCCGTTCAGATTATCACCTAGATCACTTATGTAAATCAGGAACAGCAGAGGGCCTATGACACTACCTTGAGGAACGCCAGATATCACTTCTGTTCTACTGGATGATTTACCGTCTATTACTACGAACTGTGACCTCTCTGAGAGGAAATCACGAGTCCAGTCACACAACTGAGAGGATACTCCATATGCACGCAACTTGATTAAAAGTCGCTTGTGAGGAATGGTATCAAAAGCCTTCTGAAAATCTAGGAATATGGAATCGATCTGAGATTCCTTGTTGACAGCCCTCTGGCTGTGAGCGTTCCCTATGACAGGATGAGACAGATGGCGCACTGGTACCTATATCACTAAGTTATCTGCTGGCAAACGACGATGAAACCATTATCAGTACTGTTGCGGCCACATGTAGTAAGCGTTGCTTCACGCACTGGAGAATGGCAAAACAGAGGCATGCCGGCGACCGAGGCGTTGCGAAGTAGGAGGAGGAGGAGGAGGAGATTAGCGTTTAACGTCCCGTCGACAACGAGGTCATTAGAGACGGAGCGCAAGCTCGGGTGAGGGAAGGATGGGGAAGGAAATCGGCCGTGCCCTTTCAAAGGAACCATCCCGGCATTTGCCTGAAGCGATTTAGGGAAATCACGGAAAACCTAAATCAGGATGTCCGGAGACGGGATTGAACCGTCGTCCTCCCGAATGCGAGTCCAGTGCGAAGTAGGCAGGCACAGATAGCCTTGCTGACAGCAGCAGTTTACCAACAGACTGACGCAAGGGCGCACACAGACCGAGCGCTGAGCGAAGCCTGGAGAGTGCTGAGTAAGGGGAAGTGAGGCCAGCACGCTAAGCTATGCTGCACTATACTGCGGGAGTAATAACAAAAAGCTACCACCGAGGGTAGAAAACGTCCTCCTGCCAGATATAAATAGTGGAGCGCAGGCAGCAACAGACAGAAGCCATTAGGAAGCAGTTCGGATCTGAGGACGGACATGGTCCGTGTCCGAATGTTCTATCTTCGTAGGTGACGATTCCAGAAGTCTGTTCCAGCTTGCAGGATTCATCCGTTCGCCGCCAGATGTCAACTTCAGCTCTGGAGGTCAGCCTGAGTTCGGTCGGCATCATGGCTGACCAACTACAGCGAGAACTTCCAGCAGGACCGCCCACAGCGCGGTCTCGGTCACAGGCGCCGCCGGGGACTGACGCCCGGACTTCACGGTAACCCGGCCCCACGGCGCGTGGTCCGTCCATGACGGGACCTCGTGGACATCGCGACTGATGGCTTCCCAGCCGCCGGTACAGCAGGCATCTGCAGTTGACCTCACGGCGACGCGGCAGTTCATCTCAACCACAGGGCATCCTGGTTTCAGCGGAGCACTGGTGGCCTGAGGCTCCTGAGTGCGATCAGAGGCGCGCGTTGCGCGCATTGTCGGAGAATCTACACAGCAGCAACCAGGTGGAGGTATCGGCAGGGCTGGGCAGCGACGACGAAGGAGAAATTGTAAAGAAAGTTCAATAAATAATTGTAAAACTCCACGCTGTTTCAGTCTTTAGTGCAGCCACTGTGTCTGCTGCTAACAAGTGGTGCAGAAGCCATAACAGTACATATGCTATCCCCCAGCGGCATATGCCATCATCGGATCAAAATTGACATCGTCTTTCCAGGTGTACTAATTTTTTTTCGGTAGTGTATTTTTCGAGTTATTACATACTCCGTATGTATGAGCACTTGACCTCACTAAACATTTATTAAAACGGTATCCGGTTTGATGAATTACGATCATCTTCAGACTAGTCTCCTTACGATGTGCGTGAAAGTGGCAGACAGAGTTCGAACTACACTGATGAACCAGAACATCGTGACCACCGACCAACTATCGATATAAACAGGTGCAGGTGATAGCAGCGTCATGTGGCGAGGAGTCACTGCTAGGCAGACACGCGCACGGTGAGTGTATTATCAGTGAGCGTGCTGCCCGTGTGCGGAATGGGAAGGGGGCGCGGTCTTTCTGAGTTTGACCGAGGGCAGATTGTGACGGTTCAGAGGTTCGGCACGAGCATTTCAGAAACTGCACGACTGTTCGGGTGTCTGAGGAGTGATGTGGTGAGTGTCTTCAACGCGTAGCGAAACCAAGGTGAAACCACGTCCAAACGTCGTGCGGTTGGGTGGCCACCCCTCATTATAGATGTCGAATGTCGTAGGCTGAGCAGACTGGTACAACGGGACAGACGGAGAACTGTGACAGAACTAACATCGGAGATTAATTCTGTGCAGAGCAGAAGTGTATGAGTACACACAGTGCACCGAACACTCCTAACGATTGGCATCCACAGCCAACGATCCATGCATGCACCAATGTTGACACCACGACATCAGAAACCACGCATATGAGAAAAAAATCGTAGTGGTCAGAGCCCCTCCAACTTTTCGCAGCGCAATAAATAACTTTCCGTCCAATTTACCATGCATAGTTGTAGACGAATACGTAAAGGCATTGATGTTAGTTCATCTTGATACAATTCTCTTGATACCCCTAATTTCCAGGGTTGCTTTCATATGCATTTCCTCTTCAAATCCCGTCTGGTCGGAGGAATTATTCGAATGGGATGGAAGTAAGTAGACGTGAAGTACATGTACAGACAAACAAAGAATTACAATTTCAGGGAAATTGGATAACTGAGCCGTGTGCGGCTCGCATTCTTGCTGTTCTTAACTTGGCGTCTTGTAATAGCGGTAGTGGCGTCTCGTTTCCTTCTTGTGTTAATGGCACTACCTTTGGTGTGACCTCTTGTATTGCTGGGTCGTCATGTGTTTCAGGCAGTTCGGCTTCGGATGGAGCAGCGAGGATGCCTGCAGCGCGAGGGTATGCCAGGACCGCTGGCGGCGTACAGGCACTGTTGGATTGAGAGGGCTGTAGCTGACGACCGAACCCAGGACGTTTGAAATTGAGTGAATCTTATCCACTAGTGAAACCTCCACTGTTTGAGATCTCGCTGTTGTTTGCGTATTGCTGCTCCCAGAGCCGGCGTTAGTGGCCGAGTGGTTCTAGGCGCTACAGTCTGGAACCGCGCGACCGCTACGGTCGCAGGTTCGAATCCTGCCTCGGGCATGGATGTGTGTGATGTCCTTAGGTTAGTTAGGTTTAAGTAGTTCTAAGTTCTAGGGGATTGATGACCTCAGAAGTTAAGTCCCATAGTGCTCAGAGCCATTTGAACCATTTTGCTCCCAGGGTCGGCGAGACCAACCGCAACAAGTGGAGTCTGTCAGATTGGCGGAAGCTATTAGCCGACTTCTACTGCTTGATATTAGTTTGAATTTGGTGTTATTATTGGCGAAGAGCAACATCGGTATCTTACTACATGGTGGTCGCTAACGCCCCAGTTATCTACCTGCCATGGAGGTTAGCGTAATTTGCAGCAGTGTACTTTTCCTCGTCTTGCCGATGCTGTTCGGCATGGCGTGTAATTTGACAGTGTCTTTGATTGGGTTGTGGATAACTGTTTTCCTTGTCTACCTTGGTTATAGTGTTTCCTTCTGTCTTTTGGTGTTTAAACACCGGGTTCCGGAGAGGAAGTGCTGTCTGTCACTTCGTCCTCAACTGAATTATTCCATCGCTGTACTAGTTATTTGGCGTTAGGTGGATTTGGCACGAGGGTTGGTCGCCGTTTAAACCGTCTCTAGTTTGAGTTGCCCTCCTTAGGTGAACATTACTCTTGGCTGCCAGTCTCACCGCTCACACAGCTGTTGTGATCTTCCTCAGGTGGATCCGGGGAACACTGTCTGTGGATCACTCCGTCTTACTTGGTCAAGTTGTCACAATTGTTTAAAATGTACCTTAATGTTTTAAAGTGTAATTGCCTTCCTAACTTGTAATTCAAGTCTTTAGCCATTAATTGTTTGTAACATTGCTTGTGGGCTTCAGCTGACAATTTTTAATTCTGTTTTAATAAGGCCTTCAGCTGTCACTATAGCCTGTTAAAATTTGTTAAGATTGTTTAAAAGTTTTAGTATTTTTAACGTGTAATTGTCTTCCTTACTTGTAATTCTGGCCTTCAGCCGTTGAGTATTCTGAAATTGCTTATCGCCTTCAGCCGACAATTTTGAATTCTTTCTTAATCAGGCCTCCAACCGTTAATTGTTTGTAACATTGCTTGTGACCTTCAGCCGACAAATAATTTTCAATTCCGTCTCAATAAAATCTTCAGCCTTCACTATAGCTTGTTACAGTTTATTAAGATTGTTTAAAAAAGGTTTTAGTATTTTTAACTTGTAATTGCCTAACTTATTTCCAATTCAGGCCTTCAGCGATTGAGTACTCTGAAATTGCTTGTGGCCTTCAGCCGACGAATAATTTTGAATTCTTTCTTAATTAGGCCTTCAGCCGTTAATTGTTTGTAACATTGCTTGTGGCTTTCAGTCGACAAATAATTTTCACTTCTATCGTGATAAGGCCTTCAGCCGATTGTTTACAAAAGTTTTAGTATTTTTAACGTGTAATTGCCGTCCTCACTTGTAATTCAGGCCTTCAGCTGTTGAGCATTCTGATGTTGCTTGTGGCCTCCAGCCAACAAATAATTTTGAACTCTTTCTTAGTGAGGCCTTCAGCCGTCAGTGTAGTGAATTCCTTTAAATGAAAATTATTTCCTCAAATAAAGTGTATTTGTTTACTGTAGCCAATGGTAGCTGATTACGGCCCCATCCACAATCGTTGCCTTATCCTGCCTCTCCCTGACTACCAGGTCACAATGATCTGTTCAAGAGAAAGAGCTTCACAAATTGAGCAAGTCAGTAACGCGTTGGGTCTACTTTTGGCCCTCATGCAAGAAGTTACTCGTCTTGGCATAGACTGATAGAGTTGCTGGAGGTCCTCCTGAGGCGTGTCGTGCCAAAGTCTTTCCAATTGGCGCATTAGATTGTCAGAATCCCGAAATGGTTGCAGGGCTCTGTTCTTAATGCGGCAAAAGCTCTCAAATAGGCAGAGATCCGGCGACGTTGGTGCTCAAAGTAGGATTTGGTACGCACAAAGACAAGCGGAAGAAACTGTCGCCCAGTGTGTGCGGGCATTATCTTGCTGATACGTAAGCCCTGGATGGCTTGCCATGAAGGGCAAAAAAAATGAGGTGTAGAATATCGTCGACGTACCGCTGTGCAGTAAGGCTGCCGCGGCTGACAGCCAAAGGGGTCCAGCAGTGAAATAAAATGGTACCCCAGACCATCAGTCCTCACTGTCAGACCGTATGTGGGCGACAGTGAGGATGGTATCTACACTCCTGGAAATGGAAAAAAGAACACATTGACACCGGTGTGTCAGACCCACCATACTTGCTCCGGACACTGCGAGAGGGCTGTACAAGCAATGATCACACGCACGGCACAGCGGACACACCAGGAACCGCGGTGTTGGCCGTCGAATGGCGCTAGCTGCGCAGCATTTGTGCACCGCCGCCGTCAGTGTCAGCCAGTTTGCCGTGGCATACGGAGCTCCATCGCAGTCTTTAACACTGGTAGCATGCCGCGACAGCGTGGACGTGAACCGTATGTGCAGTTGACGGACTTTGAGCGAGGGCGTATAGTGGGCATGCGGGAGGCCGGGTGGACGTACCGCCGAATTGCTCAACACGTGGGGCGTGAGGTCTCCACAGTACATCGATGTTGTCGCCAGTGGTCGGCGGAAGGTCCACGTGCCCGTCGACCTGGGACCGGACCGCAGCGACGCACGGATGCACGCCAAGACCGTAGGATCCTACGCAGTGCCGTAGGGGACCGCACCGCCACTTCCCAGCAAATTAGGGACACTGTTGCTCCTGGGGTATCGGCGAGGACCATTCGCAACCGTCTCCATGAAGCTGGGCTACGGTCCCGCACACCGTTAGGCCGTCTTCCGCTCACGCCCGAACATCGTGCAGCCCGCCTCCAGTGGTGTCGCGACAGGCGTGAATGGAGGGACGAATGGAGACGTGTCGTCTTCAGCGATGAGAGTCGCTTCTGCCTTGGTGCCAATGATGGTCGTATGCGTGTTTGGCGCCGTGCAGGTGAGCACCACAATCAGGACTGCATACGACCGAGGCACACAGGGCCAACACCCGGCATCATGGTGTGGGGAGCGATCTCCTACACTGGCCGTACACCACTGGTGATCGACGAGGGGTCACTGAATAGTGCACGGTACATCCAAACCGTCATCGAACCCATCGTTCTACCATTCCTAGACCGGCAAGGGAACTTGCTGTTCCAACAGGACAATGCACGTCCGCATGTATTCCGTGCCACCCAACGTGCTCTAGAAGGTGTAAGTCAACTACCCTGGCCAGCAAGATCTCCGGATCTGTCCCCCATTGAGCATGTTTGGGACTGGATGAAGCGTCGTCTCACGCGGTCTGCACGTCCAGCACGAACGCTGGTCCAACTGAGGCGCCAGGTGGAAATGGCATGGCAAGCCGTTCCACAGGACTACATCCAGCATCTCTACGATCGTCTCCATGGGAGAATAGCAGCCTGCATTGCTGCGAAAGGTGGATATACACTGTACTAGTGCCGACATTGTGCTTGCTCTGTCTCCTGTGTCTATGTGCCTGTGGTTCTGTCAGTGTGATCATGTGATGTATCTGACCCCAGGAATGTGTCAATAAAGTTTCTCCTTCCTGGGACAATGAGTTCACGGTGTTCTTATTTCAATTTCCAGGAGTGTACTATAGGCAACGAGATTCCAGGCCAAATGTGCTCGACACCCTGCAAACGAGGTCTCTGGTGACCAGCGGTCAATGGTAGTCAGCACAAGGGGCGCTGTGAGCTCAGACCCCTTTCTGTGAGCCGTCTGTCACTGGTCCTTTTGGTCACTGAAGTACCACTTGCACTTCCGATCGATGATAATGATGAATCCGAGGCTCTGAGTGCCTCTCTGACGATTACCTGGCCATCACCTTCTGTCCTCTCTCTCTAGGTCGAATGCTTCTTTCTTGTCGCTGTGTTCGGCCATGGTTCACCCATTCCTGCCAACATCGACGAATAGTGGCATCGCTCCTCTTCAATGGTCGAGCCGTTCACCGAGTACTCCAACCGGCTTCTCTGCACCCAAGTGCACATCTGCTCTCAAATGCTGACATCTGAGAAAATTGTTCACGCGTCTGTCTGCGAGGTACAGCTACTGTCCAACTGGGTTCACGGACTGAAATTCGCAAAGATGCACATGTTTATTTATTATCCTTGGCAGCTGCGCAGTGAAGCTACGTTGCAGCGTCAGACATTCATCCATCGCCGGCCGAATTTTACAGTTTTGCACTTTTTGTAGATACTTGTACGAACAACAACAAAAAATGGCCTTGAGCACTATGGGACTCAACATCTGAGGTTATCAGTCCCCTAGAACTTAGAACTACTTAAACTTAACTAACCGAAAGACATCACACACATCCATGCCCGGGGCAGGATTCGAACCTGCGACCGCAGCGGTCGCGCGGTTCCAGACTGAAGCGCCTAGAACCGCTCGGCCACTCCGGCCGGATACGAACAACAGTTTGTGAGCAATTTTCATAACTCTTTGGTGGCCACCTTAGAGTGTGTTCTACGTATTGGTTGGTGACGTTTTGCCTGTTGTTTACTTCGACCGACGTTTGCTTGACGATTTTTTTGACTTTTATATATGGCTTTGCAGCCATAGTATTCAGGTACAAGAAGCTCTTCATAGAATAGCTGAGAAGGCAACAGTGGAAAGATGATGTAATGTGGTGCGAGGTACCGATGACAGATGGTTTGATCGGTACGGGTATCGTGAGAAAGACCGCCTAATTTGTGAGCCTTCTCCGTAATTGGCTGCTGCGTTCTGAAGTTGATAATTTTTTCTGTTATTAGACTAATACTAGACGAACTAAACAGCGTATTTACTTGCCTTTCAGATTAAAGCATCTCTCAATAGCGTACTATCACTTCATTATTTCACCAATATTAATGACCAGCAGATTAATAAAGAGCTGCTGAATGAAAATGCAGACAAAGCACTTCGGAGATCTTAGGATCACACCTAACTTGGATGGCGGGCGAAGTGGTTCGACTGCAAGGTCGGGGTTGGTTCGGCAGTCTCGCAGGACATACACTCCTGGAAATTGAAATAAGAACACCGTGAATTCATTGTCCCAGGAAGGAGAAACTTTATTGACACATTCCTGGGGTCAGATACATCACATGATCACACTGACAGAACCACAGGCACATAGACACAGGCAACAGAGCATGCACAATGTCGGCACTAGTACAGTGTATATCCACCTTTCGCAGCAATGCAGGCTGCTATTCTCCCATGGAGACGATCGTAGAGATGCTGGATGTAGTCCTGTGGAACGGCTTGCCATGCCATTTCCACCTGGCGCCTCAGTTGGACCAGCGTTCGTGCTGGACGTGCAGACCGCGTGAGACGACGCTTCATCCAGTCCCAAACATGCTCAATGGGGGACAGATCCGGAGATCTTGCTGGCCAGGGTAGTTGACTTACACCTTCTAGAGCACGTTGGGTGGCACGGGATACATGCGGACGTGCATTGTCCTGTTGGAACAGCAAGTTCCCTTGCCGGTCTAGGAATGGTAGAACGATGGGTTCGATGACGGTTTGGATGTACCGTGCACTATTCAGTGTCCCCTCGACGATCACCAGTGGTGTACGGCCAGTGTAGGAGATCGCTCCCCACACCATGATGCCGGGTGTTGGCCCTGTGTGCCTCGGTCGTATGCAGTCCTGATTGTGGCGCTCACCTGCACGGCGCCAAACACGCATACGACCATCATTGGCACCAAGGCAGAAGCGACTCTCATCGCTGAAGACGACACGTCTCCATTCGTCCCTCCATTCACGCCTGTCGCGACACCACTGGAGGCGGGCTGCACGATGTTGGGGCGTGAGCGGAAGACGGCCTAACGGTGTGCGGGACCGTAGCCCAGCTTCATGGAGACGGTTGCGAATGGTCGTCGCCGATACCCCAGGAGCAACAGTGTCCCTAATTTGCTGGGAAGTGGCGGTGCGGTCCCCTACGGCACTGCGTAGGATCCTACGGTCTTGGCGTGCATCCGTGCGTCGCTGCGGTCCGGTCCCAGGTCGACGGGCACGTGCACCTTCCGCCGACCACTGGCGACAACATCGATGTACTGTGGAGACCTCACGCCCCACGTGTTGAGCAATTCGGCGGTACGTCCACCCGGCCTCCCGCATGCCCACTATACGCCCTCGCTCAAGTCCGTCAACTGCACATACGGTTCACGTCCACGCTGTCGCGGCATGCTACCAGTGTTAAAGACTGCGATGGAGCTCCGTATGCCACGGCAAACTGGCTGACACTGACGGCGGCGGTGCACAAATGCTGCGCAGCTAGCGCCATTCGACGGCCAACACCGCGGTTCCTGGTGTGTCCGCTGTGCCGTGCGTGTGATCATTGCTTGTACAGCCCTCTCGCAGTGTCCGGAGCAAGTATAGTGGGTCTGACACACCGGTGTCAATGTGTTCTTTTTTCCATTTCCAGGAGTGTATGTTATTTGCCGCTGTCGGTGTCAGTTAACAGACTTTATTAGCTATTGCTGGTTATGTGGACATGTAATTGAGAACAATTCTGTACTAATTACGCAAACAAGCAATTCATTGTTTTGTTCTGATGAAAGTATGAAGATTGGAGATTATTTGTGACTCATCAAATGGAATATAATAAACTGTGCAGTTTCTCTTATTCTGCTAATAAAAGTTAGTGACATCCCGTATAAACCAAAGTAACTGAAAATTTAAACATTCACATAATAGCAGTTCCTCGCTAAGAGTCTCTTACAGCCTCCAGATAACGGATGCACGACCTACGTGCTGTTTTCTGCGTAGGGGACGAAAAGTATAGAGGACTGCAGGTTGGTGATTATTAATTAGATTTGCTTTCCACTCAGGGCGGTGTAAGTAAATAGGCAACTTGTGTGTACTGCAATCCTAGTACAAACGAGGTCAGTGACACTTCATCTGTGATAACACAGAGGAGGTACGAAGGAGAGAAATTTTCGAGGTAAGGGGTTTATCACACGCAGGAATATATCACTCTCTCTCTCTCTCTCTCTCTCTCTCTCTCTCTCTCTCTTCCCCTCTCTCTTTTTCAACTTGCCGTAGTTTCGCCAGTACGTGTACGTTATCAAAGTTTCACCCGCCAACGCTAATGGCAGACTGGAATTGGGCCCGCAGCCCAAGATCATGTTAACCTGTCGCGCCAACATCTGAAGCCTTTTCCCTGGTCATAACCGCTGTGCTTACTGCTTTGTTCCTTGCAACGGCAGTTCGTTGCAGAAGGGAATCCAGAATCCGTTTACTTTGTGGCTTTCTTCTTTCTTGTGAAAACCATGGTCATTTTTGGGAATTTCTATGGATTTCATGAAGAAACTGGCGTGAGCTCTTCTCCACAGAGAGAACCTTGTTGTCGGTGAGTGTTCTTACACTTTCCAGTGGCAATAAGGCCAACTGTCAAAAGCCTGAATAAATACCATCTACAGCGTGGAGCGCTGCGAAACTTGCAGGGGAAGAGTAAGTGATGTTCTGGAACGTTCTGACAGGGATGTGGAGCCCTGTCAGTTCCAGTGTCAGTTCCATGTCACAAACAGCCCGATGGAGGTGATCCCATAAATTCTCGATTGGGGTACAATCTGGAGGGTTGGGGGGGGGGGGGCGCAGGGGAGTATGCTAAACCCATCTGGGTGCTCCCGCCATCACGTATTTTACACACTGTTTTTTAACGTACTTCCACCTCACTATGTTAATTTAAATTACTAGTCACTGAGTTGCTGCTTTGCCTGACCGTGACCGGCTCCAACAGCGCATATTGATATATCCCCTCTCGTAGTATCTTTGCTCGACTGCTATTACTTCCTGTTTGTTGTCTGTTGCAAGTCAGTTCGGACAGCGAGTTCGGGTCTGCCAGTCAGTTGGAACGTGTCTGGAGCGCAGTCCGGACCTGTCCCCAAGGATAGATGCATACTTCAGTTGAGCCATTGTGGATTCCAGAATGACAAGATCACACAGCGAAATGCCACGAAAACATTGTCCAGGCCCTAACACCCCGTCTTCCACCCTGACCCGTTGCAGAATGTTTTCTTTCAGTTTGATGAAGCATGGAACGCGAGTCGTCTGGAAAGGCCACATTTCGCCACTTAGTGGACTTACAGTTGCGATACTGGGTGTAGATTCCGGCTTTCGTCGCCGACGAACAGCAGTCAGTGTAGGTGTATGAACCAAGCGCCAGATGCGAAGACCAATATGCAGGAACGTTCACTGAACCGTCTTTGAAGAAACATTGTCGGTAGCTCGTTCGTTGGTATGGGCGGTCAGCTGCTTGTCTATTTGGCCACACACATCCCCCGATGCATCGTTCACACCTGTCAACTGTGGCCGCTGATCCATCACAGTTGCTTCGGCCCCTGTTTGGGTACCGCCATTTCGCCGTGCACGGAGCAGTTTACAAACTTTCCCGTTTTGGAAATGCTTCCACCTTGGACCTACAATGATCATCCCCTTTCGGACGTCAGATAAATCGCTCCGCTTTCGATACGACGACGATTGCACTGTTTCTCGTGTATTCCGGCATGCTTTATATACCCTTCAGTACTGGTGCTGCCACCTGCTGTCTGTGAGTGGTTACTGCACGTTGACGTCGAACGCAGGTAGTGGTCACACTAATGTGATCGGATCGTCTACATGCATGATCTCGCATAGTGTGTGGTCCACAACAGCATGTGTCTCTATCTGTCCCAACCATCGAAATTGTTTATGTTAGAATATCATGGTACTGATGGACCATCCGATCATTCCAACATAAACTTTTCCTCGCGTACTCGGTATGCGGCGCACTCTCGAGATTGCGAGTGGGCTCCTTCTATCCTTTGGCAATCTGAGACGTTATCACATAGTTATGTCGTGTGACTAGGGCCTCCTGTCGGGCAGATCGTTCGCCGGGTGCAAGTCTTTTGACTTGACGCCACTTCGGCGACTAGCGCGTCGATGGGGATGAAATGATGAAGATTAGGACAACACAACACCCAGTCCTTGAGGGTATAAAATCTCCGACCCAGCCTGGAATCGAACCCGGGCCTTTAGGATTGACATTCTGTCGCGCTGACCAGTCAGCTACCGGGGGCGGACTATATATTGATTATGATGTGTTTGCGCGATGTACGACCAGTTCATTGCATCACGCTGGAGACGTTTCTCAGAAAGGTCGTACACACAATTTGTCTTCCTGCGTGTCACCTCTCCGAGTGTTAGGTTTCGTGGCTTCTTAAGCAACTGGTGGAGCATCTGTTCCTCCCCAGAAAGGATTCCAAGTGTTGCACCTCGTATCCGAAATGCAGTAGTCCACATATTCGTCCTACGCGCGTTACGAACGCATTAATTTGTACAAAGGTTACTTTCCGTAGGAGAAATGGTTTTGATACGTCAAAGTACATTATGCCCTTTGCCATTCGTACGACTATCCATAAACTGAGTATCCCTTCGTTCGTTGAGTAAGCATTACTTCAACACGTGACCAGCTATTTTCCCCGTTGCGTTGTTCTCTAATTGCTGCCACTGCGAAGCTTTTGAGTGACTCTTTCTGTATATCGCATGAGCGAAAAGTTTGTTTTGCACGATGTATGGTGTCACACAATCACCTCCACCATAATACATCACCGTAGTACATGGCAGGTTAGTCACTATTTTTGAGCCCTTTTTGACATTCGGGAATATGAAAATAGGTTATTATTTTTAAAGTAAACAAAAGACATCTGTGAAAGAAACTTTTGTCTTTCGGCCTCTGTATTGAGAACATGACTGGATCTTATACGCATCGTGGGAACTCATTGGTTGCATCGTTGATAGTGACAAGTCCTCATGCAGGAGAGCCAACTTGATTACATGATTGTTGCATGCACCTCACGTGCCTGCAATACCCAGCCACACCCATTGCGCAATGGCACTATTGGCTGTTCGCAGATACGAGGCGTGAAGACCACGTGACCGCCTGTCACGCGCACAGTGGCTGACTTCCTGCAAAAATATTATTCCAACCGTAAATTATATGTGGGGTGGAGGAGAAGAAACGAAGTGTATCGAAGACTGCGATTCGCGACCAAGAGCGGTCTTGAGCACTTAAAGCACTAGACTCGGTCTGAGAAGCAGTGAATTCGAATTAGCCTTCAGTGTACCTGATCTAAGTTTGTCCGTGGTTTCCCTGCGTCCAGCTTCGATAAAGCCTCAACCGGTTCCTTCGTTAATTATTGTCCAAAAGAGTCAGCTTTCCGTTCCTATGCACTTCAGAGCTTCCTATGCAACTCTAACCTCATTTCTTTATAGCTCGGAGCACTATAAAACGAAATCGGGCCTTTCCCATTCAGCTAAAACAGTAATGGTTCCGTGAAATATTTTTATTCGTTGTAGCCTCGTCTTCTTCTTCTTCTTCTTCTTCTTCTGCACTTCAAGGTTTAGTCACATGTGCCTTTGCCTATTCCATCTACAATCTTCACTGCCACCTCGTACCAGGTGTTTCTATGTCATTCAGCTAAAACAGTAATGGTTCCGTGAAATATTTTTATTCGTTGTAGCCTCGTCTTCTTCTTCTTCTTCTGCACTTCAAGGTTTAGTCACATGTGCCTTTGCCTATTCCATCTACAATCTTCACTGCCACCTCGTACCAGGTGTTTCTATGTCCCTTCTTCCTCTTGATTGGTAAAGCATGGCCTAATGTGGTATTCTCTCTTCACTTACTATACGTAGGTGATGTTTCCATTAAGTTGTATTTTTATCAGTCTCTTCATTAAGATTATAAATATCTAGATGATTTTCAATATCATTGGGACGTGGTACTCAGGGAAAGGCAGATTTCAGTGTGGATGGGGCCTTACTCAGTTACTGTTGGTTGCTCAGTTCTTTTTTTTAAACACGTACACTTTATTTCGAACCAGTTGCATATAAGGTTGACAATAAGGAACAATTACCAAATTTGACTGTTAAGACAATATCTAAGTAAAAATTCTTTAGATAAATTGCATTCACGGCTGAAGGCCTTATTAACAAGAAATGCAATTTATTTGTCACTCATAGCAATAGATGGACGTCGCACAACCAGTACGTTATGGTTTTTTCCAAGTAGGTGGACTTAAAGCAAGTTTTTGTGTTGCTGACCTGGCTACGCGTAACGAAGAGCCATTTCGATTATTTCTCAGGTAAGTAGTATGAGTGTAACTAAATGAGAGCTGAGACTAATACAAACTGTTCGTTATTTAATTCCGGTGAGAGATTTCACATGGAATTTTGTGTTATAATGTCTGTCTACGAAGTAGTGTGTTAGGACTAGCCATAGATGTACCTATGTTATCCCCTGATTTTAAAATCCTACTCTTATTCTAGCTAAGGCAGAAAGTATTATTAATTCCTGTAATTCATTACAATCCTGTGGCAAGTTAATAAACGGCACGTTACGCATATAGGCTCGAAACTAACGACAACATATCAGCCGCAATTTCCATTAATGAACTTTAACTAAGACAAAGCTAAAAACTAAATAATAACGAAATGTAATAATAAACCATTACAACATTTTTCATTAACAATAACTTTTATACGGACACTGTAGTAGAACGCTGAACTAGGTGTACAAGAACTGCTACAAAAATTCAGTTTCCCTTTGCCGTAAGATCACTACAGTTGTCAAGTGTGAAGTCGGAACACAGTGCTTCGTTTCTGAAGTGTGTACTATTGTGACTTACTGCGTGTTGATATACTAATACTAGTGGAAACGAACAGAAATCGACAAATTTCCAATTCCGGCACATAGCGGATGTACTTCTATAGATGTTTTAGCATCATCATGGAATTTGGAAGTAATTTCGAAGTAAATATTCCAGAATTCGAATCGAGAACAACTCCCAACATGAGTAACATAGAAGTAAATATCCTCGGAGTAGAAAAGCAACTTAAATCACTTAATAAAAACAAGTCTTCATGTCCAGACTATATACCAATTAGCTTCCTTTCGGAGTATGCTGATGCATTAGCTCCATACTTAACAATCATACACAACCGTTCACTCGACGAAAGATCCGTACCCAAAGACTGGAAAGTTGCACAGGTCACACCAATATTCAAGAAAGGTAGTAGGAGTAATCCACTAAATTACAGGCCCATATCGTTAACGTCGATATGCAGCAGGATTTTGGAACATATATTGTGTTCGAACATTATGAATTACCGCGAAGAAACCGGTCTATTGACACACAGTCAACATGGGTTTAGAGAACATCGTTTCTCTGAAACACAGCTAGCTCTTTATTCACATGAAGTGTTGAGTGCTATTGACAAGGGAGTTCAGATCGATTCCGTATTTCTGGATTTCCGGAAGGCTTTTGACACTTTACCACAAAGCGGCTCGTAGTGAAATTCCGTGCTTATGGAATATCGTCTCAGTTATGTGACTGGATTTGTGATTTCCTGTCAGAGAGGTCACAGTTCGCTGTAATTGACGGAAAGTCATCGAGTAAAACAGAAGTGATTTCTGGCGTTCCCCAAGGTAGTGTTATAGGCCCTTTGCTGTTCCTTATCTATATAAACGATTTGGGAGACAATCTGAGCAGCCGTCTTCGGTTGTTTGTAGATGACGATGTCGTTTATCGACTAACAAAGTCATCAGAAGATCAAAACAAACTGCAAAACGACTTAGAAAAAATATGTCAGTGGTGCGAAAAGTGGCAGCTGACCCTAAATAACGAAAAGTGTGAGGTCATCCACATGAGTGCTAAAAGGAACTCGTTAAACTTCGGTTACACTATAAATCAGTCTAATCTAAAAGCCGTAAATTCAACTAAATACGTAGGTACCACACTTACGAACAACTTAAATTGGAAGGAACACATATGAATTGTTGGGGGGAAGGCTAACCAAAGACAGTTTTATTGGCGGGACACTTAGAAAATGTAACAGACCTACTAAAGAGACTGCCTACACTACGCTTGTCCGCCCTCTTTTAGAATACTGGTGGGCGGTGTGGGGACCTTACCAGATAGGACTGACGCAGTACATCGTAAAAGTTCAAAGGACAGCACGTTTTGTATTATGGGAGAGAGTGTGATAGAAATGATACTGGATTTGGGCTGGACATCATTAAAAGAAAGGCGTTTTCCGTTGCGACGAAATTCCAATCACCAACTTTCTCCTCCAAATGCGAAAATATTTTGTTGACGCGGGCCTACATAGGGAGGAACGATCACCACGATAAAATAAGGGAAATCAGAGCTCGTACGTAAGGATATAGGTGTTCATCCATTCCGCGCGCTATACGATATTGTAATAATAGAGAATTGTGAAGGTGGTTCGATGAACCATCTGCCAGGCACTTAAATGTGTTTGTCAGAGTATCCATGTATGTGTAGATAGATGTATAACGGTAACCCATAACAGCTCACAGAACTGCTCTCGGAACAATACTTACTACCATAGTTTTCGGTCCTAAATCACAAAAATAAAGTTATCAAAAATTAAATATAGTCAGTTGATCAAAATTTATCCGATACAACGCTGAATCATGCCCCTGCGAAAGAGTTAATTCTCTTGTTGGTAGTGATTTCTTCAGTTTTATATTGGCAACTTATTATCAGTTTTATGTCATCCTGTAAGTTCTTTACAGCTTCAGTGATGTGTATGGCATATTCAGCTTTAGGCATTATGTCCGACAGTTATGTTCTGTTCACAGTGTCAACAGCTTTATTCAAACCAATAAAAGCTATACACTGATCAGCCATCCGACCTACTATCGATACATACCCACCCAGACGATACCAGCGTTACCTGGTGAGGAATGGCCTCTAGTCAGACACACGCACGGTGGATGTAGTATCAGCGAGGGTGCTGTCCGTGTGTAGAATGGAGAAGGCGCGCGATCTATCTCAGTTTGACCGAGGACAGATTGTGATGACCCGGAGGCTCGGCACAAGCATTTTGAAAACTGTACGACTTGTCGGTTGTTCGAGACGTGCTGTGGTGAGTGTCTCCAATACGTGGAGAAACCAAGGTGAAACCACGTCCAGACGTCGCGGGCTTCGGCGGCCATCACTGGCGTCGTAGTCTGGGCAGAATGGTAAAACGGAACAGGCGGCGTACTGTGGCGGAGCTAACATCAGACTTTAATGCCAAGCAGAGCACAAATGTGTCTGAGCACACAGTGCACCGAACACTCCAAACGATGGGCCTACGTAGCCGACGAACCAAGCGCGTGTCAAAGTTAATACCACGACGTCGGCAACTATGACATATGCCCACGTGACCGTCGGCACTGCACGTTGGCGCTTTGGCAGAGCGTTGCGTGGTCTGATGAATCCCAATACCTTCCTCACTGTGCCGATGGGAGGCCCTAAACCCGTCGTCTTCCAGCGGAACAGCTCTGTGACACCTGGTTTTGTAGCCGTGTTAGAAAAGCGCTACGTGAACAAAGAGCACTTCATCTCAGATTCAAGAGAAGTAAAAATGTAGCTGACAAACAAAAGCTGAACGAAGTGAAAGTGAGCGTAAGAAGAGCAACGCGAGGAGCGTTCAGTGATATCGAAAGTAAGACGTTGTCAACCGACCTGAGTAAAAACCCTAAGAGATTTTGGCCGTATGTAAAATCAGTAAGTTTGTCAAAATCATCTATTCTCTCAGCGGCGACACCGGCACCGAAACGGAAGATAACAGAAAGAAGGCCGAAAAGCTGTATTCGGTTTTCCGAAGTTGTTCACCGCGGAAGATCGTAACACTGTCCCTCCCTTTCAATCCTCGTGAGAACGTCGAAATGGCAGATATTGAGATAACCGATCGCGGAATTGTAAAGCAGCTACGATCGCTTAGTAGTGGAAAGGCTTCAGGAACACATGAGATACCTATAAGGTTCTATAAATATTATGCGAAAGAACTTGCTTCCCTTCTAGCAGTAATTTATCGTAGATCGCTTGAGCAACGAAAGGTACCTATGCAAAAAGGCATAGGCCATTCCCGTTTTTAAGAAAGGCCATAAGACCGATGCACTCAATTGTAGACCTATATCGTTGACGTCGATCTGTTGTAGAATTATGGAACATGTTTTATGCTCAAGAATTTTGACGTTCTTGGAAAATGAACAGCTCCTCTATAAAAATCAACATGGACTCCGCAAACAGAGATCCTGCGAAACAGCTCGCTCTGTTCCTCCATGAGATCCACAGCGCAGTGGACAACGGCGCTCAGGCTGATGCCGTGTTCCTTGATATCAGTAAGGCATTTGACACCGTCCCGCATTGCCCGTTTAATGAAAGAAATACGAGCTTACGGAGTATCGGAACAGACCTGCGATTGGATTCAAGACTTTCTTGCAGGTAGAACTCAACACGTCGCTCTTAGGGGAACTAAATCGTCAGATGTAAAGGTAATATCTGTGGTACCACGGGGAAGTGTGATAGGACCGCTGCTGTTCACTATATATAGACTATGTATATAAATGATCTAGTAGAAATGTCGGATATTGAAATTTCGGGACAGCGATTTTCAGGAGGACTCGGACAACATATTACTTCCCCTCGTACACATCTCGCGTACTGACCATGAGGAGAAAATTCGAGAAATTAAAGCCAATGCAGAGGCTTATGGACAATCATTCTTCCCATGCACTAACCGCGAATGGATCAGGGTTGGAGGGATCAGATAGTGGTACCGAAAGTTCTCTCCGCCACACACCATTACGTGGCTTGCGAAGTATGATGTAGATGTTGATGTACTGCTATTCACGTGAGCATACGTGGGTCCAATGGAGCTCGTGCAAAGCAGACCACGTAAACCCCTTATGACGATCATGTTTGCCGATGGCAGTGCCATTGTTTCAACGAGACGATACGCCCTATCACGAGGCCGGGAATCTGATGGAGTGGTTCGAGGAACGCAGTGGCGAGTTCTAATTGATGTTGTGGCTCACCTGAACCAGATCGAACACATCTGGGATGTGGCTGAACATGTCGTCAGAGCTCATCGCCCAGGGAATTTACGGGTTATTAGGTGACATGTATGTGTGTGTGTGTGTGTGTGTGTGTGTGTGTGTGTGTGTGTGCAGATGAGGGTGCCAACTCCCTGCAATGACCTACCAAGGCCACGTCTTTTCATGCCACGACGCGTCACCGGTGTTACCCGTGCCAAAGGTGGACATACCGGCTGTACGGTAAGTGGTCATAATGTTCTGGCTGATAAGCGTAAGTGTCTCTGAATTGACTTCTCGTCGTTTCTCTAAAAAATATTTTTGTGGTAAACATATCACTGGATGAACTGCTTTTACAAAATCCACTTTGCTCTTCTAATAGAGTCACCGTTATGGTTTTGAAGTGATTATTAATTATTTCTGCAAATATTTTATGGGCTGGGTTTAAGAAGCCAGTTCTTCTGTAATTTTTATATTTCGTGCTTTGACCTTTATTAAAATCATAGTCCTTTCTGAAATTTCACGAAAAGTTTGGTATTTTACACCCGTTCCAGCGTTCACAAAGTAAATGTAATAATCTAAAGTGATTAAAGGGACCAGCATATTTTAAAGTTCCATATTAACACCACCTGGTGTACATGCTTTCCCGTTTCTTCTTTGTAATCGATATGAGGATACTGTCCTCTTCCTACAGTTTGTAGTAATCTGTAACGCACATTTCATTAAACACCAGAAATACGAAATTTCCACTATAACTAATCGGTAATGTCTTGCCTCTGACCAAAAGGGGCAGTTGTCAACTGAAGGTTTGTAATGCTGAAATCGTGGTAATTGTGATTAATATTATTCAATAAAAGAGTGCTTTACTGAAGTGATGTAGGGAAAGCCAATAATGTAGTGAATGGAATAAGTTGCATTGTTCACAAATAAGAGTATTACAAATATTTACGCCACAAAGCAAGCAGTTGTGTCACAAAATTCAGCAATGTCTATATTCTACACAGAAAGGCAATTCAACTTTGCTTCTTAGGACGTGTGCGTTTGACATTACAAAGTGATAATCCAGAAGAATAAATTGTACAAAAATGAAATTCGTTAGAAAAGTACAGGATATGTAAGACCAAATAAAGAGAGACGGGAAGATGGCAAACAGGAAAAGTACGTGTTTAATTGAATGCTGAAGTATAAAAAGGAAGAAATGGCACCCCTGACAAGAATCAGTGAAAACAGAATAACAAAGACAGAGCTAAACCATAAGCCTAGATATGGAAAAGGAAAATATCACAGTTATCTTAGTTAACAGATCTTATAAATAAGTCTCACAATAAATCTTGCACATCATCATGCGTACAGTCCACAAATTTTGTTCAGAAAATATTGAATTCTGTATAGGGAATAACTGCTGTGCCATTTTGTTAGTCTGTAACTGCGTCGTTAAAATATCTTAATCACGTAAAGCTGAAGACATAAGCCAGGCTTGCCCTTAATATGAAAAAGAACGAGAAAGGACCGTACACTTGCACTGCACGCTATTGCTTTCAAAGAGAGTCTCCTTTATCGCGTGCGAAACTGTTTCTTTACCAGCGAGTATTAATCTATTTTGGTACAGCTATTTCCTAGTCCCAATCGTCCCCTCCCGCGTTAGCCTAAAAAACGAACAGCTGCAATTACAACACGGTGGTGTTTCGTACGACGTAAAAAAAAGAAAAGTGAGAAACAAAAGGCCAATTCTGAGTGTAGGAAAGAAATGTTGACCTTTCAGGACACTGAAACCACGCCAAGTGGACATCAGACCGTAAATATATAAGAAGGCAATTTTTTTCAAAATCTGGGTCGTTAACCATTTTCATTCGCTAAATATTTCAAAGGAATACAGCATTCAGAAAATATGCGTGGAAGGTCATTTATATCTAAGCATTACGATATTGGGGGATGACATTATCACGATATATTTTACGAGGGAGAGTCAAATGAAAACCTTAAAAGCGTAATCAGAAACTGACATTCCGGGCATTGTTCTGCAAGTTGACTGTGCTGTTGCCGGGTCAGGTGCAACACCGTGTTGTGACACCAGAGTCTACTGCAGCAGTTGAGACCAGCTTGATGATGACTCACCGTGTCATGGTGGATGAAATAGCCCCGGATCTGAACGTTAATCATGGCTCATCACATCACACCGTTCACGTAGTGCTTAAGTTGCACAAAGCATTGCGAGATCGGTGCCTCGGCAGCTCAAACCATAACTGAATGTGACGCGTCGACATCTATGAAGAACTTTTGCGGCGCTTTGAAGCAGAAACTGATGGCTTCTTCGCGAGTATCTTTATGGAAGACGAAACCTGAGCACACTACCAGATCCCGAAACAAAGAGAGCAGGCATGGAATGACGCCATTATTCGTCATCAAAGCCAACTAGTATCGGAAGCAGCCGTCTGCAGGGAACGTTTCGCTGACACTCTTTTGGGATGAATTAGGTGTTGTCTTGGAACAATACACGACCAGGGTAAACACAGTCACCAGTGCGTCACATTCAAACATGTTAATCATGCGATAAGATCAAAGCCATGTGAACTTCTACCATTTTGAAACATGACAATATTCGGCCTCATACTACTTGTGCAACATTTGCAACCATCTACACTTTGATGCTCTGCCACATTACCATACTCACTGGACATCGCGGCGAGTCATTACATTTTTGGACCACTCAAAAAGACGATGTGAGGAAAGAAATTTACTTTACCGAAAGTACTTTTTTTTTCCCAGAGGAATCTGAGCTCTTCCTACGCACTGGAGGAAGTGTGTTGAATGACAAGACTATTTTTATAGATATTTAAGATTTTCATTTGACTCCCCCTCATATACCTAGAAATTGTTGAGTCTTTCATGGCCACTTTTTGGCGTACTGCGTGTTAGATTTCGTTCTGGAGTCTTTGGCTAACGTCTGTTTATTGATGTTTCTGATGTTTCACCAGCGCGAGTGGCTGATGTTGTCAAAGGTTCACGCTCCATTGCTGGTGGCGTTTTGGAGTCGAGTCCGTGGACTGAGATTATATGAGGTACGTATCTACAAGCCAATGTCTGTGGGCTTTTACCCTAGTTATTACCGATGTGGTTTCCCAGTGGTCCTACACTGCACCATTGGAATCCATGATCCATTTACCGTGTTACTTTCTTGTTAAAACTATTGTCATATTCATGAATTTCAGTGCTTCCCTGAACAAACGGGTGTGGTAGCTTTTCCCCACAGGGGGAACCTCCGCGTTGGTCAATATTGTTACGTGACCGGTCTCACACAGAGCTTGCACACAAAACTTTAGGCGTAGATACCGAAATGGAAGCCAACAGCTAATACAACGAGTTGCCCTTAAAGCCTTAACGGTTTTCTGTTATGTATCTGCAGGGAGGAGATTCCGAATTTGTAGCGACGCCTCGACCAATGATGGGAGAAGAATCCCAGTATGTTGTCATATCTCGCATTTTTGTCATGCTGCAGGGATGAAACAAACTGTCTTGACAGACTGAAGAGTCCTGAGAAGGAGTGGAAGGACTGCAAGAATGCGTGTCAAAGAACTTACCTGGCAGGAGGTCTCATGGTAGTGGGCTGCCTTCTACGCACTTGCTCCACTGAAAAGAGGGCTGTAGGTAGAGTTAGAGTACGGAACTCGGCTGGGATCTCAGGGTACACTGGGTGCAAGCATAAATCAGTGCATTAGGATATATGCACTGGAAGCACCCCTGGCACATCCGCTTTATAAACAGTTCTATATACAAAGTCTACTGACTGCCTTCTTAGTAGCGTAACGTCCGCCCCGGTAGCTGAGTGGTCAGCGTGACAGACTGTCAATCCTAAGGGCCCGGGTTCGATTCCCGGCTGGGTCGGAAATTTTCTCCGCTCAGGGACTGGGTGTTGTGTTGTCTTAATCATCATCATTTCACCCCCATCGACGCGCAGGTCGCCGAAGTGGCGTCAAATTGAAAGACCTGCACCAGGCGAACGGTCTACCCGACGGGAGGCCCTAGCCACACGACATTTCCATTTCCAGTAGCGTAACTTCTCATAGCTCCCTGAGTCTAAATCCCAATATAGCAGAGGCGGGCGTACCAGACTAAGTGTTGACTGCATGGAAATGAGTCTAAGTCCCCTCGTGGTTACGCAGCACTGCACTACAATCTCACAGCATCATAACTCCAGCTAAACCATATCTAACCGACTGACCAGCTGCTCCATCACCGCCATCACTCCCCCAACACTATGGCGGCTAACCTTTTTATAGGCGGTAGTGCACCCGGCACCACTTGTTCTGGAAGTTTCCAGTACTCTCGAGCATTGCGTGTGTGTCACACGGCAGCACGCGATGCCTACGTACTCTGCCGTACTCTGCTATGTTCGCTGTGTCCAAGGGTTGCAGTTTGTAATGGCTCCCAAGCCTCGTGACGCGGCAAAAGCCACAGTTGTTAGCAGAGTAAACATTACACATAGGCTACGTCCGGACACGTCCGCCTCGCTGGTAGCAAGAATTTCCAAGTCTACATCTTACTTGATTTTTAACCCTGTTTTCTATCATTCGGGACAAAACACACAAAAGTTCTTGGAATGTAAATGCCATTTACCACCCCCTGGATCACTGAACTAACTTTCCTTAGTGAGTGAATGTATGCGACACGGAGGGGCTTGATAATTTTTGATCATTCCGTGTCTACGAAATGGCAGCATGAGTTGAAACGACTGGAAAGAAATTGGCACCATCACTCACGGGAGCATCTAGAACGAACTCGACCGCTGCACTGAGCGAGAGAAGGGAAAGAGACAGATGCACAAACACGCCACAGTTCGTCTGAACGCTTTAACTTATGCACAACAGCAAATATGTAAGGACGTACGTGCATTACAGACTTAGCAGAGATTTTTCTAAGTAATACTTCTGTACGGGTTATCAACGTGTTGCATATCACATAACACTTGGCGATGTACACGCACTGTTTTAATGTGAGGACCATTTTATGTTGTATGCAACTGATCACTAAACACGTTTTCTCCTCTCTTTCACTCAAACGTAATTTTACGGTGAAGTGTTATGGACGGAGCATGCAGTATATGCGCATGTGCAGGCGTGGGAAAGTAACAGGGTGGTGCACAAAAATCATGGTTTCCAGCATTTTCTGTGGTGGACAGTTCTCCTGTTCATTAACAACGGCCAATTCCTCTTTAGTCATAAATATGCTGCAGAACACAAATAAAGGGTCACTTTTTCGAAACCCCGTAGTTGTCTCCCACTGCGACGCAGAAGTTTGACATTTGGCTCAAGGGAACTGGTAACCTTCGTCTATAATGGTGCAGAAAAGTGGCGCCTTGCGACGCCACCGTCGGGCTCGGCGACATTTCAAACAGCAAGGTGTCGATATGTGCGAAAGAAAGGTCAGAGCTCAGAAGATCCTGTGAGGGACAAGGTAGGTTAATCCTAGGACGCCTAAGGGGGCGGGGGGGGTTCGTTGAACCCACAATTTTTTTTTATATCCCCTGCTTTTTCCCAAGTAACTTTCATACTACATATTCCCTTTGAGCTATTGTTTGTTGGCTATTTTATGAAACGTTAGTGTCAATGTATTTTATAGAAAATTCCTGCTTTGAAAGAAAAAATAAATAAACTTATTATGGGTCCAACAACCCCCCCCCCCCTTAGGCTTCCATGCTATAGAAAATTTCCCTTAGTAGGATTTCGTATTTCTCATCTCTACAACAATGCATGTTAATTTCTTGTTGGTTGGTATTCTTGATATTCACAACAATCGGTTTACTTTCAGAGGAAGTGATCGTTGATGTCAGTCAGCTGTTATTTATCTTGTAAATTTGCATTGAGTTAGTGCAGTTCCCAACACGTAGGCCTCCAGTAACTTTGGTGTCCTACACAGCAAAAACGAAACCAAGTAAAAACTTGCTGATGTTTGGCAACAGTGCACCAAGATAAAGGCACTGTTGGAGGAGAGAAGAATAAAACCGAGATAAATGCATATTATAATTCCACTAAAGGTGGAATTGATACCATTGATCAAATGGCACGTATGTACACCTGCAAGAGGGGAACAAATAGATGGCCTCTATCTGTATTTTACTCTCTCATCGACATTTGTGCTATCAATGCAACCACCATATACATCCAGCAACATCCAAGATGGAATGAAATGAAACACAACAAACGGAAACTTTATCTTCTGCGAGCTGGGATGGAACTAGTGAAATTGCAGGTAGAAGAAAGAAGTGCCAATGCAAGAGGGTTATCTAACCAAATTGTTCAATCAATGGAGACTATTCTACAAAAGAAAATCAAAGAAGTGACAACAGAAGCACATCAGCATCCTGCAGGGAAAGGCCGGTGCCATATTTGTGTAAGAAAAGCTAAAACGAAGAAGCAGAAGTACAACAATCTAAGTAAACCAAAACAGTATTGTGGACAGTGTCATAAACATGTGTGTACACACATTCAGAAAAAATTGTGAAGTGTGTCTCTTGCCTTGAAGTTGAGGACTCAGAGTAGTCTATTGTATATGAACACATCTGTATTTTGTATTGCAATATGTCAATTTTTTATTCACTCAATCCAATATTTATAACAATTAACAATACTTATAAACAGATGTCTTAGTTAAAATACATAAACCATTTTGAAAGTTGTAATTTTTCGTCAGTAAACTTATTTAATACCTGTGGGCTCGCCGAACCCCCCCCCCCCCCCCTTGGCATCCAAGTTATAAAAAAAGGCTTGGGCGTCCTAGGGTTAATGACGTCAGATGGGCATCAGATTTCAACATTCCTGCCAAAAGGCACAGTGGACGTGTCACACGATTGGGAGGTCGTCATACCCCGTCTCATACATACTTCACCCTTTCTTTTGACGCCTCTGCGATGGAGGTAGAACCGCGTCGCCCAACTTTGCAGTCACGTCGTCTTCTTATGGTAGACCAAGGAAATCATTTCAAACACACCGCTGCTCCGACTCGACATGAAAAGGTATCAGAGTGTGGCATGAAGTACATCAGTGGAACACCCTTTCCCTTGGGGCGTTGATTCCCAACCATCTTGCAATCAGAACCGACATTTCGCATTGCGACGAGCGACTGAACGACGTTAGAGACAACCTCTGACATTGCTGATACCGCCTGGACGATTCGACGCTTCTCTAAGGACATCGTGGGCCGGAAACCGCATTGAACGTGATCCTATCCCTTAGGAGTGTAGCGCGACCGCGAATTTTATCCTGGTGTACAGGGCAGAAACAATAGGGACTGTTCAAAATCATTCGACGAAGTCTGTGTATGGTTGCGGGGGTTTTGTTTTCGCTTATTTTTGAATTGAGAACAACTGTGTGAGGTAAAATTGCATGTTTAATGTTGCAATATTTCTCACCAAGTTACAGCTTTTCACACAGTTTACAACTCGCCGGCATAAAAACAGCGCAATGGATGACGCATCTTGCCAACATCAAAAAGTTAAATAAGTTTATACACAACAATGTTAAATATTAACTCTCTGAAAGAAGGTTAATCTTAAGCACAATATTATGAAAGTTTAATTGAAAGTTTCTTTACAATAATATGAAAGTTTAATTGGACGTTTCTTTAGAAAATTGCTCCTACACATACGTTGTGATGTTGGTCAGTACTACAAAAATCGTCCGATTCCGGTTCAAAGTTCGGTACTATTTAGGATGACAATTAAGTCTACGATGGATGTTTAGTCAAGCGACAAATTTGAGCGCAAGATTACCCAAGGCCGCTCGAGACACAGTGGATGCAAGCTGGTGAACCAACAAAATTTACGCCACTGCACGCGGTATTTACCTTAAGCTGCGACCTGCTGCTGTCTGCAAGGCCGCTCTCTCCAAATAAAATTCCTACAAAACTAATCTGACCTTTGCTGAACTTTCCAGCAGAAACTTTCCTTACGTTTCTTGTTATGCAAGAAAACATGTACTCAGCCCTAGTCTTATTATGTGACGATATACACGCGCATGGTTGCAGCATCCTGCATTCCTGCATATTATAGTGCCCTCTCAGTTCTCGCAAGAACAATTAACTAATTTGGCTTGTTCGTTTCTCCACAGTTGGAGCTAACCGTTGCTACAGTTAATTTTAGCTGGAGTGCAGCCGCTGTGAACGCAGTGTCCACATCAATTTCTTCTCTGAATCGTACGGAGCATTAAGCGCTCCGTTCTGCACTTGACGCCAGTTCAGAGAAGAGTCCACAAAATTTCTCTCTTGTCCTACTCATGGTAGGACTGCCTCCCTCCACTTGGGTTCCTTTTTCACGTCACGGCGTCACGTTAATCTGCCAGGAAGTTTCATATCAGCGCACACTCCGCTGCAGAGTGGAAATCTCATTCTGGAAACATCCCCGAGGCTGTGGCTAAGCCATGTCTCCGCTATATCCTTTCTTTCAGAAGTGCTAGTTCTGCAAGGTTCGCAGGAGAGCATCTGTAAAGTTTGGAAGGTAGGAGATGAGATACTGGCAGAAGTAAAGCTGTGAGTACCGGCCGTGAGTCGTGCTTCGGTAGCTCAGATGGTAGAGCACTTGCCCGCGAAAGGCAAAGGTTCCGAGTTCGAGTCTCGGTCGGGCACACAGTTTTAATCTGCTAGGAAGTTTCACATCAGCGCACACTCCGCTGCAGAGTGAAAATCTCATTCTAGAGCCAAGTAACATTGTACCTCATTTTGTACGTAGGGGAAAGCCCGGAAAGAGTTCGGACTCAGTATTTAACCTCTAATATCTGGTAGACGAGAAGGTTAAAAGTAACTTTTCTTAGAAGAAGTTCTTGCAAGTTTATTTAGAAACAACATATGTCAGTCACAGCTGCCTATCTTAGCCGCATCGTGTGGAAAGAGCACTCGACATGTAGTCAAAGAGTACGCATAAACATAAATCACAATAAAGTTCACCATGTCCTCCATAACCAGAGCATTCTTCATGCCACCATTTTGAGCAATTTTCACACTTAATCCAATCTTTCGTGATACGCTCCTCGTAATCTTCTCCACTCCCTGCCAATCCAAAACGTCAGATCTCTCCTTGGATTTGGACCTGGTTCTTCCTGAAGATGATGGCGTGGTTAAGCAGCCCTAAAGATCGTCCGTTGTTCGTTATTGGTATTTTGTCTCTTCCTGGTTTTGTCAGGTTTAGCTTGTTTTTATAACAATACATTTTTGTACGGAGACTGCAGACAAAATTGAGTTTTCTACCATTTTCTTCTTTGTTGTGGGTCAATAATATTTTGGCAGCGGATAAAAACTGGATAGGCCTACACCTGCTCGTACATCAGAACTCTGAACTTTATCTGTGTCACGTTCGTGGTTTTTATCCTGGTGACTGCACAGACAACTCATGTGTCACTGGAGAGCAGCACATGTCTGTGGACTCCTGATGAATTCCTTTGCCTTCTTCAGCTGTTGGAATTTCGGCTTTCTCAGTGATTTCTGATGGAACAATGTCTCCTCCTGTGAAGACATCCAGATTGAACGGAAATATTCCCGTTGACCAGAAGGACTTCTCAGCTATTTGGGTTGCGGCTACTCTAGAGTCTGCAGCTTGAAACAAATCACATCTGTCTGTCTAATGCGTCTTCCTAAATTAATAATCGTTACAAATAAAGAGGGAGGGAGCGGAGGGATTAAAAGTGCACGCGTAGCCTCTCTCGCTATCTTACAGCGTAGGCCGATACGCCACACAGTTAAAAAAAATCACAAGTGGCAGTCTCTGCTTGGTTTCGCTGTTTGTCATGTCGTTTATTCCTCATAGAACGGTGGTTCTTTTGGCAAATAATTTTATTTTCTAGTGCATACCTAGGTAGTGCTTATTGCTTACGATATACTCCTTAAAGATTACATCATTTAAAACAAAAACATAATTATCTGCTATAACCAACAAATGTGGCGAAGCTCTTCAAGTTTACATGTTATGCCGTCGCTATAGAAGCACCAACTGGGTGTAGCTTGTCGTCGTCGGTCAGTGTTCCCAATGTAGAGAAAATGCCACTGACGCTCTTACCAGACGCGTACTCTCATCCGACCTTACGCTAACTTACTTTCATTCAAAAAAAGGAACAGGTTTCCTGATACCAGAGATTTATGCTGTCCACTTCATCACTGCAAAAATAACGAGACAAATTAGAGAATGCTGGCCGAAGTGGCCGAGCGGTTCTAGGCGCTTCAGTCTGGAACCGCGCGACCGCTACGGTCGCAGGTTCGAATCCTGCCTCGGGCATGGATGTGTGTGATGTCCTTAGGTTAGTTAGGTTTAGGTAGTTGTAAGTTCTAGGGGACAGATGATCTAAGATGTTAAGTCCCATAGTGCTCAGAGACATTTGAACCAAATTAGAGAATAAATAATTTGTTAAGAACGTTCTCAGTGCCACATCAGGAAACTGAATGGTTCTAAGTGCCAGTAAGAAAGTTTTTATTCAGTTTCCATTAATACTGAAGCACTACGTTTTATTGGTGGTACTACAAGTGTGTAAATACTGCAAAAACATTTTAGTAGTCGAATTGTAGGCAACAAAACCCATTTCTCATTTCGTCTACATTTCTTACGAAAGTATAACTAATTAAATTCATGAAAAAATCTCTCAGTGTTGACTTCTGCTTCTTACACAACTCATTCTTGTTGATGTTGATGTTGCAGAGTTCACAGTAAAACTCCCCGTGCTGTTGAGGAACAAAGGGCAACATCGTCAACAGGCTTTTCTGCTTTGCGACTGATAAACATGGCTGGTCTTTCACATGAAGTTCGGCGTGGCGCACATCTGCCATTGTCTTTCCTCTTTTGAATACAGTGAAATTATTTTATTCTTCTGTTTGAGGATAACAATTTTTAATAGGTATATGAGATCGATGAGTATAAGACAGTCTGATCATACACCTCCATTGATAAAGATGTTTCACATCTTTAAAATCAAATAACTTAGTTGCACGCATTGGAATGAATTTGGATCTCCTCAGGGAAACATTACTTGGCACATAGACCAATCAGTTTCTAATAATGAACGTTTTAGTCATTTTCTCCGTGACTGGCACTTGGAACAAGTCTATAAACGTGCAACAGCACTGGAAACGCGATTTTGGAAAGAAATGTGGTTAGCACAGTGGATTCACATTCTGGAGGACAAATGTTCAAATCCCCGTCCGGCCATCCAAATTTAAGTTTTCCTTGATTTTCCTAAATCGCTTAAGGCAAATAGCGGGATGGTCTCTTTGAAAGATCAGGATCAATTTTCTTCCCCATTCATCCCTCTAATCCGAGCTTGTGCTCGATCTCTAATGACCCCGCTTAGACGGCACGTTAAACTCTGGTCTTCTTCCCTTTCATTAAAATAAAGTGGCGCTTAGAACGTTTTCCGTTCCCACTCCTCAACTGGCCGTGAAAGGCAGACGTAGGATAACGAATGCCGTTCTGCTACACAGTTTTCATCTTTCAGAAACATTAATAACGATCAGAACAGCGAACGACAAGCGACCGTCTCATTATGAGAAGGCGCCAGTCGCTGGTCGACATTCTGTGTCGTGCTGAGGTAATCTGCAGCTGCAGTCGTCTCTTAGCGAGCCAACACGTCCAGCTGAACACGTGCCTTTTGTCTGGTTCATGCTGGCTATTCCGAGGTCCTTGTGTAAGAAAGCAGCGCCTTTATTGTCGCCCGAGACCATTATCCCCTTTATTCCATTTACCGTCGGTGTTAAATAGTACCTCTTGCACTTCATACTGTTGCTCCCGGCGACGAGGGATCCCTAACTTTATCAGTGGTCCACCTGAGGCAGCATTACTACACGTGTTTCACCTGGAACACTTGACCTAGGTGACAAAGCTTCAAAATCGTGCTGTATTAGTTCTCGAAGAGAACCAATGTGCATCGCCAGTCTACATTATTATAATTAGTAAATAACACAAGAAGAATACTATCTCATCATTCAGAGAAGAGACGTACTAGTTTATCTGGAGGTGTTCTTGCAACAGTGAAGTAGAGGATGGACGAAATTCTGTTATACAATGAGGTTGAAAGCCTTTGCTAAATATCCCCCTTTCGTGGCAATTTCTATTTTCCATCGAAGAGCAAATTTTCTTATAACCTTTGTGACGTATTATACTTCCCATTTCCTCCTCACTTCCCATGAAATTTTTGGATACACTTTAAGATAAAAATGAAAGTGACTCACGACAGGAATGATCTGAATGGGACACAAAACGATGGATGTGATTTACATGTCCAGTAAACCGAATTATAATTTCAGAAAAATAAAGCACTCCGTCTTCAGAACACGAGTGGTGTACCGGGACCATCCGACGCCGTGTCATCCTCGGTGGAGGATGCGGATAGGCAGGGCGTGGGGTCAGCACACCGCTCACCGGTCGTAAGGTGGTATTCTTGACTGAAGCCGCTACTACTCGGTCGAGTAGCTCCTCAACTGGCATCACGAGGCTGAGTGCACCCCGAAAAATGGCAACAGCGCATGGCGGCCTGGATGGTCACCCATCCAAGTGCCGACCACGCCCGACAGCGCTTAACTTCGGTGATCTCACGGGAACCGGTGTATCCACTGCGGCAAGGCCGTTGCCACATAATTTCAGAAAAATGGATGATTTATTCAGGAGAAACAGATTAACAAATTGAGCAAGCCAATAATGCGCTGTGCGTGGCCCCTCCCGCCAGAGGTTCGTGTCCCACCTCGGGCGTGGGTGTGTGTGTTGTTGTTAGCATAACTTAGTTTAGGTATTGTGTAAGACTATGGACCAATGACCTCAGCAGTTTGGTCCCTTAGGAATTCACACATATTTGAATATTTTTGAACAATAACGCGTTGGTCTACCTGTGGCCCTTATGAAAACAGTTATTCCGTTTGACACTGATCGAGAGAGTTATTGGATGTCCTCCTGAAGGGTATCATGCCAAATCCTGTCCAGTTGGCGCATTAGATCGTCAAAATCCCGAGATAGTTGAAGGGCTCTGCTCATAATGCTCCAAACTTTCTCAACTGGGGAGAGATCCGGCGACGTTGTTGTTCAAGATAGGGCTCGACAAGCATGAAGACAAGCAGTAGAAACTCCCGTCAAGTGCGGGCGAAAATTATCTTGCTGAAATGTAAGCCCAGGATGGCTTGCCAAGAAGGAAACAAACCGGGACGTAGAACATCGTCGATGTACCACTGAGCTGTAAGGGCGACGTGGATGATAACCAAAGGGATCCTGCTATGAAAAGAAATGGCGCCCACGTTATCACTCCTGATCGTCGGGTTGTATGGCGAGTGACAGTCAGGGTGGCATCCCACCACTGTCTGCAGCGTCTCCAGACACGTCTTCGCTGGTCATTATGATCAATTCGAACAGAAGACAGTTCTACTCCAGTCAATGAGATTCCAGGTCGAATATCTGCAGACAGTGGTGGGATACAAACCTGGTGCTCGACGACCAGGACTAAAGCTCTAGCCCGCATCTCGTGGTCGTGCGGTAGCGTTCTCGCTTCCCACGCCCGGGTTCCCGGGTTCGATTCCCGGCGGGGTCAGGGATTTTCTCTGCCTCGTGATGGCTGGGTCTTGTGTGCTGTCCTTAGGTTAGTTAGGTTTAAGTAGTTCTAAGTTCTAGGGGACTGATGACCATAGATGTTAAGTCCCATAGTGCTCAGAGCGATTTGAGTTTGAACTAAAGCTCTGGGGTTGCAATTTTTTTTTATTTCAGCAAGGTAATGACAGCCCGCACACAGGGACACTGTCTTCATGCTTGCCATGCATGCCTACCCTACCAGCAACGTCTCCGGATCTGTCCCCAATTAAGGACGTTTAGAGCTTAATAGGCAGGACCATCTAAGTAGCTCAGGATTTTGACCATCTGACGCGCAAGTTGGACAAAATTTGGCACGATATCCCTCAGGATCATATCCAACAACTCTCATCAATCAATGCCTTATCAAGTAACTACTTGCGTAAGGGCCAGAGGTGGAACAACGCGTTACTCACTTGCTCAATTTGTGAAGCTCATTCTTTTGAATAAATCTTCCAATGTTTCTGAAATCGTAATGATTTGTTCGTTTGAAAATGTACATCACACCTACCGATTTCCATCCCATGTAGGTAATTTCTTCGTCGACTGTCTTTTATTCTTAGAGTGCACATTTTGATCAGTTTTGCTGCTATCAAGTCATAAAGAGTCCCACTAGATGGTACCTCCTGTGCACATACTATCAACAATTGCAACAGAGTATGACTTAGACATACAAAGTTTCAGTCGGCAGTGCGAACGGTAGTTAGGGGCAATGGGCTACAAATTAGGCATCTGAATGACAAATGAGATAATCTGTTGTTTAACGATAGTACAAGTTGTAGCACGTCATATTTTCATGTGAAGTACCGCCTTAGTTTCCCACTTGAGCGATGTGAGTAATCCAAAAATATTAACTATTAGATAGCGTGTTGTGTCCTGAAAAATTTCATTAAAATTTGTTTCCTTTTGCTTGTTTCATGTTGAAAAAGCAAGTTCCCTGACAAGGTGGTCCAGTCATGGTCTACCGACACGGATAGTGCCAGAGCAGATCACTAACAGAGTTGCCAGGAAGAGTTGCTAAACTCCATTGTCAAGAGAGACTTTGTACTATGTTATTCACAAAACTTGGACGAAAAATATTGAATATTGTATCAGTTCATGTAATTTGTTGTCTTAATGTAATCTCTCTCACGGTGTGCATAATAAAATGTGGATCTACAATATATTATGCTGCGTACGTCTCTCGAGTACAGCTGTACCTCACCAACGTGGTCCCTTACTAAGAAAAGTATTATTCAGATTACACAAATTTTATTAAAAGTGGACAAGCTTGCAAGCAATTTATTGAAAAAGATATTTATTAAAGGAAAGGTATTGGTCTAAATCTCAACATGAATTTTAAATATATTTGATTTGACGAAGTCTTTCACAAAACAATTACATCGATATTAAGAACAGCAGTGAAGAGCAGCTCTCTGGAGCGCGAATCGAAACTTATTCAATGTCAGAAATGTCTCTGAAGATAGTTAGAAAAAAGGGAAAGCAAACAATAATTGGAATTATTTTATACAGAGTGACCTTAATAGATTTATCAGATCTGAGCTTCAAGGAACAATTACACGGAAATAATTCAGACACATGTAGTCAAATAGCATCTGTAAATTATCGATCTTAGCGATGAAGCGTTTTTGTTTTCACAGATGAGCATGTTCGACCTTCAGCATTAACAGCAAGTGATTTGAATGATTTCTATGCTCTTCTCTTTCGATAAAAGGATCTGCATCGTACACTTAGAAGATTTAAATAACAAATTTACGTACTGTGGAGCCAATAAAGTTAAATAAAAGAAGATTAGTATGCCGTAAAATGACAATAATATGCACGGTCAAACCAATCACCTTAAGAAAATATTTTGTCGCAGATGTAGAGATACTAGAATTCACTGTAATAAGAATTTATATCCATCCACCCTGTTTAAAGCTGAGACACATTTTGATGACATAATGTTACTGGGTATTGATACTGAATATTTTCAAAAGTTACGAGGGTTGCTCAGAAAGTAATGCACAACGTTTTTTTTTTCTTCAACAATTCTTTATTGAACATAATGAAAACTACACACACGAAAGAATGGTGTTTCATCTATACACCCTATTTTCCCACATAATCTCCATCCCGTTCTGTGGCCTTCCTTCAGCGCGAAACAAGGGCGTGTATGCCCTGTCGCTACCAGTCCTTATCCTCCTGGTGGAGCCAGTGCTGCCCTGTGTGAATCACCGCCTCATCGTCCTCAAAATGTCTTCCACGAATGGCAACCTTTAATGACCCAAACAAGTGGAATTCCAAGGAAGATCGATCAGAGCTGTAGGGTGTACGGGTAACACTGTCCAAACATGTTTTGCGATGTGTTCAGCAGTCGTCAGCTTTGTGTGGGGCGAAGCGTTATCGTGTTGCATCGAAACATCACCTGCGTTGCTGTGGCGCCGAAGTCGCCAGAAGCGCATCTTGAGTTTTGTTAATGTGTTGGCATATGCTTCTGAATTAATTGTACCGACTCTTGCCATTACATCAATGAAAATCACACATTTAGTCCCATAACACGGTGAGCATGACCCTACCGGTGGAATCAGCTGCTTTGAATGTGTTCTTCTATGGGGAGCGGGAATGGCCCTATTCCATAGACTGTCGCTTTGTATCGGGCCCTAAATGGTGAACCAGGTTTCATCATCTGTCACAATCCGGGGCAAGAAGGCCTCCCCCTCAGCTTCAAAACGTTGCAACAAATCAAGACAAATCTTTTTTCTGTGGGATTTGTGATCTACCGCTAGACGCCTCGAGACCCATCTTGCACACACTTTTGAATATCCAAGAGTTCGGATAATTGTATCCACAGTTCCTTTGCTGATCGACAGATGCAGCGCCAACTGCCGAGTCGTAATGCGTCTGTCCTCGCGAATGACAACACCAGCTCGCTGCAACATACCAGGTGTGACAGCCGTGGATGGTCTCCCCGAACCGCCTTCTGATAACCTCACCCTCCGTGCCCAGAGAGTAACTGTACTTCTGTCGATAGCAGATGTTCCACAGACTTTGCACAAGCGTTTTTCAATATTCCCCGCAGTTTCTTTCTCTGCAGTGAGAAACTCAATGACGGCACATCGCTTGTAACGTACAGACGCCTTTTTGAAACTGTAATGCAGCTACGCTATCTGACGGGAGTGACGGAAACTTGGCGCGCTCACTGAGGAGACTTCAAATAATAAATATGTAACGTTTCATATTCGTAGCTGTGTTTACGGCTGAGAGAAAAAAGGTGGTGCATTACTTTCTGCCGGCCGCGGTGGCCGTGCGGTTCTGGCGCTGCAGTCCGGAACCGCGACGCTGCAACGGTCGCAGGTTCGAATCCTGCCTCGGGCATGGGTGTGTGTGCTGTCCTTAGGTTAGTTAGGTTTAAGTAGTTCTAAGTTCTAGGGGACTTATGACCTAAGATGTTGAGTCCCATAGTGCTCAGAGCCATTTGAACCATTACTTTCTGGGCAACCCTCGTATTTTACCCAGCTCAATTGAAACACCGCTTTCGGTTCACCGAAAACTGAAACTCGTAACGCGAGAAGCTTTTAATAATTTCTACAACGATACTATCTCGAAATATCAAAAAAAAATCTAAAGAGATTATGATCGTTTGTGAAGTACACCAGCGACAAGACACAATCAACACCTTCACTGCACGACAGCAATGCTAATGTCACTGATAACAGTGCCACTAAAGCAGAGTTACGAAACATGATTTTCCGGAATTCCTTCACCGTAGAAGACGAATCAAGAATAGCTGCCAATGTGAATAACTTGGGAATAGATATCCTACGTCTAGCAAAGCAGCTTAAATCACTCAATGAAAACAAGTGTTCCAGTCAAGATTTTATACCAGTTTTGTTCCTTTCAGAGCACGCTTTATATAATAGCCCCACACTTGGTCATATGCAACGGCTCGCTTGACGAAAGATTCATACATAAAGACTGCGAAGTTGTGCAGGTCACGTAAATACTTACGAAAGGAATCAGGAGTAATCCGCTGAATTACAGACTCATGTCACTAATGTCGATTTGCAACAGGATTTTGGAACATATAAATTATCTCGAAGAATTTACGTATTGGCACAGTCAGCACGTATTCCGAAAATATCGTTCTTGTGAAGGATAACTAGGTCATTGACACTAAGTGAACGAAATGATCATATGGCATTGCTGGCCAGGAGTAACACCTGGGGAAGTTCGGCCGCCAAGATGGAAGTCTTTTCAGTCGTCGCCACACTGGGTGACTTACGTGTTGTTGATGACGAAATGATGAGGACAACAACACCCAGACTCCGAGTGGAGAAAATTTATGATCCAGTCAGGAATCGAACCCAGTCCTGCTGCATGGCAGTCAAACATGCAGACCTCTCAGCCCTTGCGGCGGACTCAGAGGAAGTAATGAGTTCTATGAACAGGTGACCTCTTATTGGATTCAATTTTTTTTAGATTTTCAGAAGACTTGACATCGCTTCACACAAGCGACTTCTAATCAAATTACGTGCCTATAGTTGTGCGACTGGATTCGTAATTTGCTGTCAGAAAGGTTACAGTTCACAATAATCGACCGAAAGTCGTCGAGTAAAAGAATTGATATCAGACGTTCCACAAGAATATGATACAAGGCCACTGATGTTCCTTATCCGTATAAAAGATTTTGGAGACAATCTGAGCAGCCCTCTTAGCTTGTGTCGAGCTGATGTTAGTACTGGTCGTATTATTCTCATTACATTGCGTTTATTGCATTTACCCTCCTGTGGTAAGCTTAGAATCCATTATTAGATCTCGTTATCCAAGTATTAAAAGTTCAGTTATTTACTTCAGTGGGTAACAAGTGTTTTGCTTTTCGATAACAAACTTGATTGTTATAGTGAGCACTTATTTTTGTTATAGATTAGATAATGCCTCCTCTCATTAATATGTTTGTGTGCGTGTTCTGGTACCCATTGTGTCACGCTTCATTGAGCCACCCATTTATCATTCAGTAAGACGCTTCCGTTGCCTGGCATCATTTCCTTTAACTGATTTGTATAATCATATAGGGTGTCTCTCTTCTTTGTAGGTCACCAGAGATCGGACTTCAGCATCGTAAAGTACGAGAACAGCACGACCTACGACCCACAATGAAAGAGCTGTTATTAAATTGTGTATAACTGATAAAATATATTGGCGCCCCCGCAACCCGCAGCCCCTTTACTTACTGTAACGAGATGAAAATTTAAATTTTCTCATGTAATTTGTATATTCTGTCCTAATAGGACCTGCTTGCTTCTCCGTAATTATTTGTTGCTTTCCGATCGCCGAATTATCTCTGATCTTATGTTTCTGTTCTTTAAATTTCAGCCGCGCGATCTCGGGCGTCTTGTCACGGTACGCGCGGCTTCCCCCGTCGGAGGTTCGAGTCCTCCCACGGGCATGGGTGTGGGTATCATCCTTACTGTAAATTAGTATAAGTTAGGTTAAGTAGTGTGTAAGCTTAGGGACCTATGACCTCAGCAGTTTGGTCCCATAAGACCTTACCACAAATTTCCAATTTTTTAAAATTTCAATACTACTTCTTATGGCGTAGTGGTTAAAGTTGTGGAGTGTTGCTTATTTTTGTACATCGGTTACAATATTTTCAACCCGATTATAATAAAAAATCTACATGCAGTATTGTGTGGTTGTATGACGCACCGAGCCATTTTACGCCATATTATCTCAGCGTGCAGTGGCTGGCTAAGCACGTTACAAGGTATGAAACGCAGTCTATTAAGTATTCTATCTCTGGCTGCAGAAATATAAGAATATTATACCTAATGCACGTGCATTTAACAATAAATTACGCAGTTGGCCTGACCTCTAAACACAACAGTAGAAAAATTACAACAAACGGTGGCAAAACATCTATCATATCGGTGCACTAAACCAGCAGAAACAGGTGGCTTCTCCCATCTGCCGAGTTAATTTATCAACAACTACAAGAGATCAGTAATCTTAAGGCGTTTACTGGGATAGAAAATCAGAAGATAAGGATGCGTCATATTTCCCAGATAATAAAGAAACCGCCATACTAGCGATTTGCTTTTACCAAAGGCGTAGTATACATGTGACAAACGACGTTGGCAATATGGCTACTATAAGGTCATATCATTGGCGATATAATGGAACATGAAGAAAAACAGTTTTGATTATGAAAATTTACTACATTCTAAAAGAATAGTTTTAATTACGACTGTTAAAATCAGTCGCATAGAAATAAGATAGACACTGTGAAATGTAAAACTTTCACGCGATATAAATTTCTTGGAAAGAAAACGAATCGATTATTCCGAAAAAACTTCTGTAGGTAATAAATGAAAAGCACAGGACTGTAGAACATAAGCTACGTGGTGCTTTTCATTTATTGTAATGTCGTTCTACTAAGAACCGCCGGAAGAATCAGCTGAAATTTTATAGCTATAATGGACATCAATACGCATGGCACGAATTAAAAAAATTATTTATAGTAAATAAACAGTAGCTACTATCGGGAAGTTCACTTTAGCTGCTAGCTCAAGAGGAGCGTGCACTACGCAGTTTCGAGTATATGCAGTTTCGAGTATATGTAGTTTCACTGGAAAATCGAAAAGTGCTTGACAAGAAGAACTTTCACCTCTGCTCTTAAAGAAACCTAATTAAACATAAAACATTTCAACAGCTGTCGTGGTGACCACATCTACATCTACATGGTTACTCTGCAATTCACACTTTAGTGCCCGGCAGAGGGTTCATCGAGCCATTTTAATACTACTCTCCACTCTCGAAAGGCGCGTGGGAAAAAGGAGCACATAAATTTTTCCGTTCGAGCACTGATTTCTCTTATTTTATTATGATGATCATTTCTCCCTTCGTAGGTGGGTGTCAACAAAATATTTTCGCATTCTGAAGAGAAAGCTGGTGATTGAAATTTTGTAAATCCATCTCGCCACAAAGAAAACCGCCTTTGTTTTAGTGACTGCCACCCCAGTTCACGTATCATATCAGCGACACTCTCACCCCTATTGCGCGATAACACGAAAGGAGCTGCCCTTCTTTGCACTTTTTCGACGTCCTTCGTCAATTCTACCCGGTAAGGATCCCACACCGCGCAGCAACATTCCAGCAGAGGACGAACAAGAGTAATGTAGGCTGTCTCTTTAGTGGGTTTCTCACATCTTCTAAGTGTTCTGCCAACAAAGCGCAGTCTTTGTATCGCCTTCCCCACAATATTATCTATGTGGTCTTCCCAATTTAAGTTGCTCGTAATTGAAATTCCTAGGTATTTAGTTGAATTGGCAGCCTTAAAGATTTGTGCGATTTATCTTACACCCAAAATTTATCGGATTTCCTTTAGTACCCATGTGGATGACATCGCACTTTTCTTTTTCTATTGCCACTTTTCTCACCATTCAGAAATTCTCTCTAGATCATTTTGTAATTGGAATTGATCGTCTGATGATTTTACTAGATGGTAAATTACAGCGTCATCTGCAAACAGTCTAAGGGGGCTGCTCAGATTATCACCTAGATCCTTTATATAAATCAGGAACAGCAGAGGGTCTATAACACTACCTTGCGGAACGCCAGATATCACTTCTGTTCTACTCGGTGATTTACCGTCTATTACTACGAACTGTGACCTCTCTGAGAGGAAATCACGAATCCAGTCACACAACTGAGACGATACTCCATATGCACGCAATTTGATTAACAGTCGCTTGTGAGGAACAGTATCAAAAGCCTTCTGGAAATCTAGGAATATGTAATCGATCTGAGATCCCTTGCCGACAGCACTCATTACTTCAGGGGAATAAAGCACAAGTATGTTGCAGAAGAACGATATTTTCTGAATCCATGTTGGTTATGTATCAATAAGTCATTTTCTTCAAGGTGATTCATAATGTTCGAGTACAGTATATGCTCCAAATTCCTACTGCAAATTGAGGTCAGTGATATGGGTCTGTAATTCAAATGGGTTACTCCTGCTTCCTTTCTTGAATATTGGTGTGACCCGTGCTACTTTCCAGTCTTTAGGAACAGACTTTTCGTCAAGTGAGCGGTTGTATATGATGGCTAAGAAAGGCGCTATAGTGTCTGCGTACTCTGAAAGGAACCTGATTGGTATACCACCTGGACCGGAAGACTTGCCTTTCTTAAGTGATTTGAGTTGTTTCGCAACAACTAAGATATCTAATTTTATATCACTCATGCTAACAGCTGTTCTGGTTCCGGAATACTTACTTCGTCTTCTTTCGTGAAGAAATTATGGAAAACTGTATTTAGTAACTCCGCTTTAGTGGCACCATCATCGGTAACATTTCCATCGCTATCGCGCAGTGACGGTATTGGCTGTTTTTTGCCACTGGGTACTTTACATACAACCAGAATCTCTTTCGATTTTCTACCATATTTTGAGACAATGTTTCATTGTGGAAACTATTAAAAGCATCTCGCTATCACGTCTGCACTAAACTTCGAGTTTCCGTGAAACTTAGCCAGTCTTGGGGATTTTGTGTCCTTCTGAATTTGGCATGGTTTTTTCGTTGCTTCTGCAACAGGGTTCTGACGTGTTTTGTGTACCATGGTGGATCAGCCTCGTCTCTTATTAACTTATGCGGTATGAATGTATCTATTGCAGTCGATACTGTATCTTTGAATTTGAGCCATATGTGGTCTACACTTACATAATTAGCTTGGAAGGAATGGAGACTCTCTCTTAGGAAGGCATCAAGCGAATTTTTATCTGCTGTTTTAAATAGATATATCATGCGTTTATTTCTAGTGGTTTTCACTGATGTGGTTTTGTGCCTCGCTACAATGACCTTGTGTTTCTCTAATCCCTGTATCCATCATGACGCTCTCTATTAGATCAGGATTATTTGTGGCTAAGAGGTCAAGTGTGTTTCCACAATCATTTACAATTCGTATGGGATCATGAACTAATTCTTCAAAGTAATTCTCAGAGAAAGCACTTAGTACAATTTCGGAAGATGTTTTCTGTCTACCACCGACTTTGAACATGTATTTTCGCTAACAAATCGAGGGTAGATTGAAGTCTCCACCAATTATAACTGTATTAGTGGGGTACTTATTTGTAATGAGATTCAAGTTTTCTTTGAACCGTTCAGCTATTATATCATCTAAGTCGGGCGAGGGGGGGTGGGGGGGGCGGTAGAAGGAGCCAATTATTTTTTTGGTACGGCTGTTGAATATAACGTCGACCCATAGTAATTCGCAGGAACTATCTATTTCAACTTCACTACAAGATAAACTATTACCAACAGACACAAACACCACCACCACCTACTTTATTTAATCTATCCTTTCTGAACACGGTTTGGGCCTCTAAAAATTTCGTCAGAATATATCTCCGGCTTTAGCCAGCTTTCTGTTCCTATAACGATGTCAGCATCAGTGTTTTCTATCAGCGCTTGAAGCTCTGGCACTTTTAGAACACAGCTACGACAATTTACAACTACAATATCGACTGTTGCTTGGTCGATTCTCGTCGTTTCTTTGCCCTGTACCCTTCGAGACTGAAGCCTTTTCTGATCTTTCCCGAGTCTGTCTAACCTAAAAAACTGCCCAGTCCATGCCACACAGCCCCTGCTACCCGTGTAGCCGCCTCCTGTGTGTAGCGGACATCTGACCTATTTAGCGGAACCCGAAACCCCACCACCCTATGGCGCAAGTCGAGGAATCTGCAGCCTACACGGTGGCAGAACCGTCTGAGCCTCTGATTCATACCCTCCACTCGGCTCTTTACCAAAGGTCCACAATCGGTCCTGTCGAGGATGCTGCAGATGGTGAGCTATGCCATCATCTCGCTAGCAAGAAAACCAGAGAGAATCTCTTCCGATCCATAGCGACACACATTATTAGTGCCGACATGAGCCGCCACCCGTAGTTGGCTGCACCCTGTACCCTTCATGGCATCCGGAACGGCCCTTTACACATCTTGGATGACTCACCCCGGCATGCACGGAACGAGCTACAATTATAAGTCTAAGCTAGTATCGGAGAAAACACGTTATATAGCCCAAGTGGAGACTTTGATGCAAAGCTAAAAATACACTCCTGGAAATTGAAATAAGAACACCGTGAATTCATTGTCCCAGGAAGGGGAAACTTTATTGACACATTCCTGGGGTCAGATACATCACATGATCACACTGACAGAACCACAGGCACATAGACACAGGCAACAGAGAATGCACAATGTCGGCACTAGTACAGTGTATATCCACCTTTCGCAGCAATGCAGGCTGCTATTCTCCAATGGAGACGATCGTAGAGATGCTGGATGTAGTCCTGTGGAACGGCTTGCCATGCCATTTCCACCTGGCGCCTCAGTTGGACCAGCGTTCGTGCTGGACGTGCAGACCGCGTGAGACGACGCTTCATCCAGTCCCAAACATGCTCAATGGGGGACAGATCCGGAGATCTTGCTGGCCAGGGTAGTTGACTTACACCTTCTAGAGCACGTTGGGTGGCACGGGATACATGCGGACGTGCATTGTCCTGTTGGAACAGCAAGTTCCCTTGCCGGTCTAGGAATGGTAGAACGATGGGTTCGATGACGGTTTGGATGTACCGTGCACTATTCAGTGTCCCCTCGACGATCACCAGTGGTGTACGGCCAGTGTAGGAGATCGCTCCCCACACCATGATGCCGGGTGTTGGCCCTGTGTGCCTCGGTCGTATGCAGTCCTGATTGTGGCGCTCACCTGCACGGCGCCAAACACGCATACGACCATCATTGGCACCAAGGCAGAAGCGACTCTCATCGCTGAAGACGACACGTCTCCATTCGTCCCTCCATTCACGCCTGTCGCGACACCACTGGAGGCGCGCTGCACGATGTTGGGGCGTGAGCGGAAGACGGCATAACGGTGTGCGGGACCGTAGCCCAGCTTCATGGAGACGGTTGCGAATGGTCCTCGCCGATATCCCAGGAGCAACAGTGTCCCTAATTTGCTGGGAAGTGTCGGTGCGGTCCCCTACGGCACTGCATAGGATCCTACGGTCTTGGCGTGCATCCGTGCGTCGCTGCGGTCCGGTCCCAGGTGGACGGGCACGTGCACCTTCCGCCGACCACTGGCGACAACATCGATGTACTGTGGAGACCTCACGCCCCACGTGTTGAGCAATTCGGCGGTACGTCCACCCGGCCTCCCGCATGCCCACTATACGCCCTCGCTCAAAGTCCGTCAACTGCACATACGGTTCACGTCCACGCTGTCGCGGCATGCTACCAGTGTTAAAGACTGCGATGGAGCTCCGTATGCCACGGCAAACTGGCTGACACTGACGGCGGCGGTGCACAAATGCTGCGCAGCTAGCGCCATTCGACGGCCAACACCGCGGTTCCTGGTGTGTCCGCTGTGCCGTGCGTGTGATCATTGCTTGTACAGCCCTCTCGCAGTGTCCGGAGCAAGTATGGTGGGTCTGACACACCGGTGTCAATGTGTTCTTTTTTCCATTTCCAGGAGTGTATATCTGTGTATCTTGAGTAAATCGAAAAGGTTATCGAAGATTCTCATAACGAGAAACGAGAGGGAATTACCTGTATGTACTTCAAAGAAATTTTTTATAGACCAGATCGAGTTCAAAACTATTTCTTATTGACCGGCTTTGACAAGTAAGACTGCCATCTTCGGATCTTCAAAAATGTTTTGGGTTGTACGTCATGTTCTTGTAATGAACGCACATTGGAACATGTCGTACAACCAAAGAAGCTTTTGAAGATCTGAGGATGAATCTTAGCTGTCGAAATCGGTCAATCCAAAATAATTTAGAACGCGACCTTAGCTTTAAATAATTTCTGGAAAGGTTATCACAAAACGAACTTTAAGTATTTGTCGAAAGAAAACGAACCATTGGCGTAAAGAAAGCACTACAGCTGTATTGCGAAACATGATAACCAGTATGAATTTTAACGGAAAAATTATCAATGTTAAAATAAATGTCCAAATATAAACTGATTTATTTCTTGTTATTTAAATTCTCTTTTTATATATATATCACCGGTTGCCGTAAGATGACTACTAAAAGATTATAATTAATGTTAGTCTGGTTGGGAATTTGGTAAGCTAAACTGGATACCTGGTGAAACAGTTGCTCAATAATGCAAGGTTAACTTCCCCAGATACCTCACAGCTTTTAACCCGCTTTTATTGTCTTGAGTACCAGCACCGCTTTCAGAACAAATAAATGCATCAACATTACACTATATATATATATATATATATATATATATATATATATATATATATATATATATATATATATATATTACTGGGTGTACTGGGTGTCCCTATATAGAGCCGTCAGGCTCATTTACTGTGACGATTTGGAAGAAATTTGCAATTTCGTTTTTGCAATGTGTAACTGAAGTCAGCCCAAACACGGTTCATCACGTCTTTGGCGCGACACGCAGGTGTCGGCAGAAAGCATCGGCATTTTTCCTGTTACAAACTAAATTTTTGGAGCGGAACTTTACGTGCCCATTCGGTAGAACGGTTGCAGATCAGTATAGTGTGATATCTATTTTACTGATATGTATTGACAGGGACAGTGAAACATGAGGAATAGCCAGTACTCCTGCAGCAACTCAGCAGCGCTGCTGCATGACAGTAGCAGTCAGCACGGGCCAGGGCAGTGCTGTCGTTGCTGCAGTACTGGTTCTTATTCTTGTTGTAAGTTCCTGTTAATACATATCAAGGAAACGGACGCCGCATTAGACTAATTTGGGACCGCTCTATAAAATGGGCAAGTATAGTTCCGCTTTAAATATCATTTAGTTTGTAACGGGAAAGAGGCTGCCGCTTTCCGTCAACACTGGGCGTCGCGTGAAACACTTGACGGACAGTGTTTGGGATGATAACAGCTACATATTGTAAAAACTGAAATGTAAATGTCTGAAGAAACATCAGAGAAAATTCGTCTGATGACTTAGAGGGACACCTGGTGTATACGGGATGAATCACCTAAATCTGCACCGCAAATATTGCGGAAATGGAAAGTATGCGCTGTTTTCACAGAACGGATTGGCAGCCAGGTGCTCATATTGTTGGTCAATAAACAGACTGCAAGCATACTTACAAAATGTACTTTTTGTGCAAACATACACTTTATTGAATGGAACAATAGCTATTGACATTAAACTAAAAGTTGGCTAAATTAGAATCTTACAGGATTCTACTGAGTGTCACTTACGAGATATCGTATTTTTAAGCGTTTCTACACCGACACTTGTTTGTGCCATTCAACCTACGTAACTGCTTAGGATGTTATTTTTTCTTGCAGTGTTCTTGTGTGTTGCTTGAGGGCATTGCGACTTGCCAGTCAGCGTGTCCAAACAGTAGGTCGAGGGTTGATTTACCAACGCAGAAAAAGCCGACGTGTTTATAGTGTATGGGGAGCGTAGGAAGAATGCAGTTCGTTCTTGTACGGTGTATGCGTCAAGATATCCCGACAGAAGTCATCTTCAACCAGTTACGTGAAAGCGGTAGTGTAACAGAAGAAAACAAGTAACGATAGAAGAGGGGGAAATCAATGTACTTGCTGCTGTTGCAGTTGATCCGCACATTATCTCCCGCACAATTGCTTGAGGAAGTGACATTTGTCAGGGAAGGTCCTGCGCATTCTCCATCGTCATAGATTCCATCCCTAACATGTCTCTCTCTCTCACTCTCTCTCTCTCTCTCTCTCTCTCTCTCTCTCTCTCACTTTCTCTCTCTCTCTCGAGTTGCTGGAAATGATTGTGATAAACGTGTTAACTTCTGTACAAGGGCATTAAGACAAGATACTCCAAAATGGTTCGAAAAAATTGTTCAAATGGCTCTGAGCACTATGGGACTTAACTTCTGAGGTCATCTAGAACTTAGAACTACTTAAACCTAACTAACCTAAAGACATCACTCACACCCATGCCCGAGGCAGGATTCGAACCTGCGACCGTAGCTGTCGCGCGGTTCCAGACTGTAGCGCCTAGAACCGCTCGGCCACCCCGGCCGGCCCCGAAATGGTTCAAATGGTTCTAAGCACTATGGGACTTAACATTTGAGCTCATCAGTCCCCTAGACTTAGAACTACTTAAACCTAACTAACCTAAGGACATCACACACATCCATGCCCGAGGCAGGATTCTAACCTGTGACCGTAGCAGCAGCGCAGTTCCGGACTAAAGCGCCTAGCACCGCTCGGTCACAGCGGCCAGCAGGATACTCCAAATGTATAATATTTACTCGTATCGTGTTTAGTGATGAACCCACATTTACCATTCATGGCCAGTTAAACCTCCGAAACATGAAGGTCCATGGAGTATAAACATGTGGTGTGAGATAGTGAACCATCACCTAATTGGCCCGTTTATCATAGACGGAACACTGAACGTGCACAGGTATCGCAGCCTCCCAATAGACCATATTGCACGGATGCTAGAAGATGTTCCTCTGCAGACTAAGAGGAAGTTGTGGTACCAACATGATGGCTGTCCAGCCCATAGTGCACGATGTACTACAGTATGTCTTCAGGAATTGTTTCCAAATCGTTGGATTGGATGCAGAGGACCTGTACCTTGGCCGGTCCGCACCTCGGATTCGACGCCAGTAGCCTTTTTTCTGTGGGGAAAGGTGAAAAATGCTGTCTACTAGGACGTAGCAACTACAGTCGGTGATATGCAACGATGTATTACTTTAAGGAGGGTAGGACGTCAAACGGGCTGACTTGGAGCAGGAGAGGCACCAGAGGACATTTTAATTTCCACTGTCTATAATTTTACAAGTAAATTCATAAAACTTTGTCAGCATGACCAGGAAGGATTCAGGATTCACACTCGTAGCAGCGGAAGTTCAAAAACATAAGAAAACAATTTTTTTACATGTGAAATTTCATCATTTTTTCACTTACTATTGGCTGCATTTGTTGCTATAGGTACACTTTTCTTCATAAGTAAGAGAGACTGTTCGATGAATTTTTCACAGCGTACAAACCATGCTTACAGGTGTCTAAAACTCTAGAATCTATTTAATTTATGAAAAAATGAATGAGCTTTTACGTTTTAAACTTTATGTTTAGAAAAAAATCAAATTTTGTAGTTAATTATCTCAATTTTTACCACAGTTTTTAATAGATTTGGAAATTTCTAGAGTTTCATACACCTGTAAGTATGGTTTGTATGCTGTGCAAAATTCATCAAAGAATCTCTCTAACTTGTGAAGAAAAATGTACCTATAGCAACAAATGCAGCCAACAGTAAGTGAAAAAATGATGAAATTTCATATCTAAAAAAAAAATTATTTTGTTATGTTTTTGCACTTCCACTGCTATGAGTGTGAATCCTGAATCCTTCCTGGTCATGCTGACAAAGTTTTACGAATTTATTTGTAAAAGTATAGACAGTAGAAAATAAAATGTCCTGTGGTGCCTCTCCTGCTCCAAGTCGGCCCGTTTGACGTCCTACCCCCATTAACCTGTTCGGAGATCTACGCTGAAATTATAGCACGTGTGCAGCGGTCGTTCCGTACCAGACTGGAAGCGTGTATTGCCGCTCCCGGCGGTGGTCATTTTGACCACAACCTGTAATGGTCAATTGTCTCATTACTGGTCAGAATCCACATAAGCTGTGTAGGCATTTGTGTTGTTTTTTAGTGTATGCTGCGACAGGTTTTATACAAGTGTCTGTATGGGAACTTTTCAAAATAAGATATCTCGTAAATGCCTCGCACTAGAATCCTGCAGAAAATACCACTGACATCCTAATTTAACCTACGTTCAGTCTGTTAATGTCAATAGGCATTGTTACATTTAAAATGTGTACGTTTGCAAAAAAATAAACTTTTGAAGTATTATTAGAATATGTTTATTGGCTAACAATACTAGCCTCTGACTACCAATCCATTCCGTGAAAGCCGCACATCAACTGCATTTTCCATTTCCACAATAAATGCAATGCTAGTTTTTGGTGATTCACACTGTGTACACTTTGTTTATCATACATATCAGAGATTAAAAATATAGTTTCTCTCGAACACAGTGAAAGTATGACAACAAAAACCGCTGTAAGTAAGTGCAGTTGAAAATGCACACCAAGAAGGAATTTCGCAGCAGTAATTATCATTACATCACTGGTCAAAACAGACCGTTATCATCGCAAATTCCTCTTGGCCGCACGAGTAAAACTGTCCCACCGTTATGCCAATTTGACGTTCGTTACACGCCGTTTTCATGGTACTGCAATCTTAATTATCAGCGCTGTAATAAAGGCAACTTCCATGGGACGCTTTCATTTGTGCAAACGAGCTTTCCATGAATAGCGCAGCTCCTCTTCGCAATTTTCTGTACTAAATGACTTGCAATGAGACAACTAAATCAATATTGCGCCTTCTGAATTTTACGAGAAGTGCACAAAATTTCCTTCCTCTCCTTTGAATGCAGGTTTCTGGTTGCCTGCAATAACTAGATGCGGGCTGGTGTGATACATAAGGGCGACGTAGACGTGTGTCTGCTGTTAGGTAGTGCCTGTCGTTACCTCAGAGACGTTCGTCTCGTTACCAAAGAGCCACACACGGCGAGTCCTGCCCCTGCAGGATGCAAGCCGCGACGCGCTGAGGCGGCGGCCGCGCTGCAGACAAGGACGTTTCGGTCCGGGCGGCTCAGCCTTCACCTCTTTTGTCTGCAGCGGAGAGCAGACGTTTCCACGTAAAGCGTTCCTCTCGCGCTACAAGGAACATCGAGGTGAGAGAATTTTATTGAAGGCTTCACAACCTGTATTGTTACCCTCCAACTCGACAGTCACGACCGCTTCGAGAGGTAAGGACATAGGGGGAAAAATTATTCATTCGCAGGAGAGGGCACGTTAATACCGTTTAACACCACCTCCGGCATTCGTATTGGCCTCGATTCCGCGACGAAGATACATGACATTTTTTTCAGGTCTAGCACGCCCTGCTAAAGCCGCGAAACAATTGCTTCGTCTGTCTTTGTGACGTCGCGCAGATTTAGACTCCCGCCTGCTGCCAGAACGTACAGAATCTCATCGTTGAGTGATGCGGGAGACAAATTACGCACCTTACTGTTCCGTAGATTGGATTAGTTCTTGCGTACGATTCCACCCGTCAGCTTTGACTAGTGTTATACCAGAACCAAAGACGGTACACACAAGGTTTTAAAATTACTACTAACACTCGTATATCATTCCGTAGCGGCAAAACGTAATCACGAATTATATAATTGTGGGAAGTTCTCAATATTAAATGTAGAGACTAACGGGACAAACGTGGGAAAATGGAGTACTGGGTGGAGAGAAATTAAACATAGGAAACGTAACAGAGAGGAACAAGATATAGCTAAAAAACACAAACAATTCTGAAACGTGGGATCGCTAACTTGAATTGAGCTATACAGCTAATATACATACTGATACCAAAATAACAAATGCGGATTATGCGGAAAGAAACAGAGAATATGTGTGAGAACTATGATTATAAGCAGGATTATAAATACGTAGCTTCCTGCCTAACCTCACCCCCTGAAATCGCGCCACGTTCTTAAAACATAAATGAATAAATAAATAAAAATAGCCAAAACCACTTTAAGAAAAGAAAAAATGGCGTATCACGAAAGAATTATTCGAATGTGATGCAAACAGATAGATGTGATATACTTGTACAGACAAACAAAAGACTACAATTCCAGAAAAATAGACTGATTTATTCAAGAGAAAGATCTTTGTCCGCGGCTCGTGGTCGTGCGGTAGCGTTCTCGCTTCCCGCGCCCGGGTTCCCGGGTTCGATTCCCGGCGGGGTCAAGGATTTTCTCTGCCTCGTGATGACTGGGTGTTGTGTGATGTCCTTAGGTTAGTTAGGTTTTAGTAGTTCTAAGTTCTAGTGGACTAATGACCATAGATGTTAAGTCCCATAGTGCTCAGAGCCATTTGAACCATTTTTAGAAAGATCTTTACAAGTTAATGAAGTCAATAACGCGTTGTACCATCTTTGACCCTGAAGCAAGCAGTTATTCGGCTTTGCATTGACAGATCTGTTGGATGTTCTCCTGACGGATATCGTATCGAATTCCTTCCAACTGACACATTAGATCGTCAAAATCCCGAGATGGTTGGAGGGCCCTGCCCATTATGCTCCAAACGTTCCCAACTGGGCAGACATCCGGCGAACTTTCGGGCCGATGTAGGTTTTGGCAAGCACGAAGACAAGCAGAAGAAGCTCTCTCTGTGTGCGGACGGGCATTATCTTTCTGAAATGTGACCCCAGCATGGCTGGGCATGAAGGGCAACAAAACGAGACGTAGAATATCGTAGATGCTGTAAAGGTCTGCCGATGGCAATCAAAGTGGGCTTACTCTGAAAAGAAATGGCACTCCAGACCATCACTCCTGATCTCGGTCCGTATGGCACGCGACAGATTGGTGACCATCGCTGTCCTGGGCGTCTTCAGAAACGTCTTCCCCTGGAATTTCATTGACGGGATTAGAACTGCCTTCAGCGATGAGTCCCGCTTCGAACTGAGTAACGATTACAGACGAAGACGTGTCTGGAGTCACCCTGGACAGCTGTGGGATGCTAAGCTGATCGTCGCCCTCCATACTGCCCGACAACCAGAGAGATGAGATACATTAGGATTCGCACTGGGGCTTATAGATAGTCGTTTTTCTCTCACTCCACTTGCGAGTTGAACAGCAAAGGAAATGACTAATGATACTCTCCGCCATGCATCGTACGGCGGCTTGCGAACCATGTATGTAGATGTAGAAATCGTCACCGAACCGCCGCCATGTTTCACTCTTTGGATGTCAACAAGACTCGTCCTACCAAATGAATCTCTTCCGTGGCTCCACAGTTTAGATTTTATGTCTTCGGCACCAAGTTTTCATGTTACAGGGATTTGCATGACTGATGATTGATTTCGGGATTCGAGCTTGCGCTTCAATTCCCCGTTTATGGAGCTCCCTTCGTGTTGTTTTGGTGCTGACAGTGTTCGCGAGTGCGACATTCGGTTCTGTAGCAACTCTTGCAGCTATTGCCCACTTATTTTTCGTCACAATCCTCTTCAATGACTGACTGTCACGATCACTCAACACACACGTCCGTTCGCGTTGTTATGTCTTTCCGCTTTCGCTGTATGTGGTGCAAATCTGCGATACTGTGCCTCTTGAAACACCAAATACTTCGGCATCATTGTTTACGGAAGCAGCCATCATACTAACACCGTCAATTTTGCCAACGCTAGAATTCATGATGCATTCATAAATACACAGAACGCTGTGCTGACCACGGCTGACACTTCCAACATCTTGAGGACACTTCACAGCTGCTGATTGCGGCCAAATACAACACAGCGACATGTAGACTTGGCTATTATCTGCGTTTATGTTCAAGCATGTATTTCTCGCGTTGTTTCCATATTTTTATCCAGTCCCTGTATTGTGATGGTGCCGTTAAAAAGCGTAGCTCATTGAGTTGTAGATCTTGGTCGTCACCTCTCCAAACAAGAATTAACTTCTTATGACTGCTCAGACGGTGGTGGAGACGTTCAAATACCTCGCTGTGGTTAGTTGAGAACCTCTCCTGGCGCAAGGGAAGGCCACCGGGGCAGAGTTGCCGTCCGTCTTACCTTACATGAAGTACACTTCTAACTAACTCCTCCCGAACAGGCCATGAAGGCCCAAAGGCACCGACCGGCCGCCGTGTCATACTCAGCCCATAGGCGTCACTGGATCGGATATGGAGGGGCTTGTGGTCAGCACTCCGCTCTCCCGGCTGTATGTCAGTTTCCGAGTCCGGAGCCGCTACTTCTCAGTCAAGTAGCTCCTCAGTTTGCCTCCCAAGGGCTGAGTGCATCCCGCTTGCCAACAGCGCTCGGCAGACCGGATGGTCACCCATCCAAGTGCTAGCTGAGCCCGACAGCGCTGAACTTCCGTGATCTGACGGGAACCGGTGTTAACACGGCGGCAAGGCCGTTGGCTAGGTAGACTTCTGCAAGCTGCTAATTTGAGTACATGTCGAACGCCAAATATAGCAGTGATTGCACCCTTCGCCTCAGAATTAACTGTCATGTTAAAATTTTCCGTCATGCAACTATCTAAGTGTACAGAAATGTTCCGATGAGTATCACTGTTTAGAACTCTGACACCAATGACTTCTGGACAGCTGTTGCAATGAACTTTTTCACTGTCGATATGAAAGATTATTTCTATTCAGATTTCGCGCTAGCCGCGTAAGTGTGTTCATTTTAAATTCACGTTGTAACGATCGTGAGCGTTAGTTGCCTTTGACATTGGACGTGGTGAGCTGATGTTAGTCAAGAAGGCCTTTTTAGGTGACAAAGAAACCATTATCAACATCTCACTGAGTTTGAACGAGGTCCGGTAACAGGGCTACGAGAAGCTGGATGTTCCTTCTGCGATATTACAGGAAGACTCGGCAGGAACGCAGCAACTGTATGTGATTGGTGGTATCGGTGTTTACGGAAAGGCTGGGTCGCAAGAAGACCCGGCTCCAGACGGCCACGTAGCACTACCGGATCGTGTTCAGAGTTTGGCTCCGGCCCATCGTACTGCATCTGAAGCAGCTATTTCAGAAGCAGTTGGCACCCCAGCGACACAGTTGTTAAAAATCGGTTAGTTCAATGACAGCTCCGAGCGAGACGGCCTCTGGCGTGCATTCGACTGACCCCAAACCACCATCGTGTACGACTTCAGTGGTGCCAAGCGAGAGGCATTTGAGGGCAGTGTGGAGGTCTGTTGTGTTTTCTGATGAAAGAGGGATCTGCCTCGGAGCCACTGACGGCCGTTTGTTGGTTAGAAGGAGGACACACTGGACCTACACCTGGAGTTAGGGTCTGGCGTATCTACATCTACATCTACATCTACATCCATACTCCGCAAGCCACCTGACGATGTGTGGCGGAGGGTACCTTGAGTACCTCTATCGGTTCTCCCTTCTATTCCAGTCTCGTATTGTTCGTGGAAAGAAGGATTGTCGGTATGTCTCTGTGTGGGCTCTAATCTCTCTGATTTTATCCTCATGGTCTCTTCGCGAGATATACGTAGGAGGGAGCAATATACTGCTTGACTCTTCAGTGAAGGTATGTTCTCGAACCTTTGACAAAAGCCCGTACCGAGCTACTGAGCGTCTCTCCTGCAGAGTCTTCCACTGGAGTTTATCTATCATCTCCGTAACGCTTTCGCGATTACTAAATGATCCTGTAACGAAGCGCGCTGCTCTCCGTTGGATCTTCTCTATATCTACTATCAACCCTATCTGGTACGGATCCCACACTGCTGAGCAGTATTCAAGCAGTGGGCGAACAAGCGTACTGTAACCTACTTCCTTTGTTTTCGGATTGCATTTCCTTAGGATTCTTCCAATGAATCTCAGTCTGGCATCTGCTTTACCGACGATCAACATTAGATCATCATTCCATTTTAAATCACTCCTAATGCGTACTCCCAGATAATTTATGGTATTAACTGCTTCCAGTTGCTGGCCTGTTATTTTGTAGCTGAATGATAAAGGATCTATCTTTCTGTGTATTCGCAGCACATTACACTTGTATGACAGCAGGAGCACTCTCGAGGCTATCCCATGCACCCTGCCTCGAAAACCGTACGTGAGTCTGTTGACTCGACTTGTTGTGCTTCCGTTCTTGAACAATATTCCATGGGGTGTTCCCCAACAGGATAACGCTAGCCCACATACCTCTGTAGCTCTACACGATCTACAGAGTGTCGACATGTTGCCTTCGCTTGCTCAGTCAACAGATCTGTCTCCAGCCGAGCACATATGTGACACAATCGGAAACTCCAGCGTCATCCACAAACAGAGTTAACAGTCCGTGTACTGACAGGCCAAGAGCAACAGCCTTAGAACTCCATTCCACAAACTGACATCTGGCACATATGCAACACAATGCAAGCATTTTTGCATGCTCGCATACAACATTCTGATGGTTACATAGGTTGTTAATGTACCAGCACTTCACATTTGCTGTGGCTTACATCGTGCTTACATTAACTTGTGATCTTGCAATGTGTTGTGTACATAGTTCCGCGTAGTCAGCGCGTACACAACTTTCCCACTAGAGCGCGCCCCACTAAGCACAACAGCGCAGGCACAGCGCTCGTCCGTCTCTGCACTACGAGATGGCGCTGCCATAGAGACGGACCAAATTCTGCTTCCGCCGATCCGCATATTAATATGTAACACAGCCAAAGAGATTGCTGCTAACGTAGAACCTTTTCTCCTCGCGGATCACACTCGCGCAGTGATACATGAACGCGCGAGGTATTATAACAAGTGTACAGACCTCCGATTAGTCAGTCTGCATTTGTCTGCACCAGTCTGTACCAGTCTGCATTAGTCTGTACCAGTCTGTACGAGTTCTACATTTGTCTTTACCAGTCTATGGTCAACTTTCAGTCTGCGCCTAATAAGATTACCATATTCCTGTACATAGCCATGAAGATAAATGTATAGACACTTTTGTTAAGTATCAGAGATATATGTGAGAATAAGATTAACGTACCAATACCAAAAGAACTTCAGACTGTCAATTTTAAATAGCATCCAGAACCAAGTTAAGTAATTTTTATATTTGTTATTATTTTAATAAATGTGTGTGAAAATTAATCAAGTTCCGTTTAAAGTTGGTCACCGTCAATCTGCTACTCTAAGCGTACAAGTGGCATTTCTATCGTCTGACCTAACGGCAGAAGATAAACACGCCACGATAAGACCACGAGACATATTGCTGACACTCGCCTACTTCGTTAGAGCGACAAGTCAAATAATCTGATGGTGTGTGTACTGAAGGTCTTACAGTACGCACACCACACAGTGTTTATCACTTACATATCTTACCTCGACAAACGTATCCCCGAAATTTCGTTGCTCTACATTAATTATCTTTTGGTGCTGCAATTTTTTCGTCATTGTAGATACGGCGTGTATCTGAAGTGAATACAGAAAATGAGAGGGTTGGTAGAATGGGTCGTAACAAACATATTTCACATAGCAACCCACATCCCCATCCCTAGGCGTCCTTGAACAGCGTCGCGCGCCGCTAAGAGGGTAGGCACACAACATGCCATCCGTGCCGTCATGGTAGCTGGACCACAGCGCCACTTTTTCAATGTAGTTGTGGCATCAAGGTAAATGAGAAGTCGGAGTGAAGTTTTATAACCTTCATTTGAAAACAGTTACAGAAACGTTCGAAGTTAAGCGCTTCTGTTTGAAAACGGGCCGTGCAAAGACGCTGGAGTGACTGTCGCACTCTTTAAAACACTCCTGGCAAAGTGGAAATTGCGTCGGAGGCCGCCATAATACGCGCTGTCAACACTTCATGAGTCTCAATGGATGTTTCATAGACAACACTTTTCAGGTGGCTCCAGAAGAAACAATCAATGCGCCTTAAGTAGGGAGGAACTTGCAGGCCATGGCACATGCCCACCGCGCCGTATCCAGTTATCGCCAAAGGTTTCATCCAAATGCATTCGCAATGCATGTGCAAAGTGTGCAGGTGCACCATTGTGTTGGTGCCACATCCGCTATCACTCGTTGAGTGAAACAAGTTCCAACAACTCTAGCAGAGTTTCTGGCAAACAAATTAAGTATCTGTTTGCATTCAATCGCCGGGGAAACATGTATGGACCGGGCAGATTATCGCCTGCCAAGCAGACCCAAATGTTGACAGCGAAGCGATTGGTGACCAAGAACAAAAGGCGGGTTGCGGATTTTCCCGTGCTCACATGTGTTAATTGTGGTTATTGAACATATGCTCTCTTGTACATCTACATCTACATCTACGTCATTACTCTGCTATTCGCAATAAAGTGCCTGTCAGAGGGTTCAATGAACCACCTTCATGCTGTCTCTCTACCGTTCCACTCTCGAACTGCACGCGGGAAAAACGAGCACTTAAATTTTTCTGTGCAAGCCCTGATTTCTCTTATATTATCGTGATGATCACTTCTCCCTATGTGGATGGGTGCCAACCGAATATTTTCGCAATCGGACGAGAAAACAGGTGATTAAAATTTCATGAGAAGATCCCGTCTCAACCAAAAACGCCTTTGTTTTAATGATTGCCACTCCAATTGACGTACCATGTCTGTGACACTATCTCCCCTATTTCGCGATAATACAAAACGAGCTGCCATTCTTTGTACTTTTTCGATGTCATCCGTCAGTCCCACAGCGCATAGCAATACTCCAGAATAGGCCGGACAAGCTTAGTGTAAGCAGTCTCTTTGGTAGACCTGTTGCACCTTCTAAGTGTTCTGCCAATGAATCGCAGTCTTTGGCATGCTCTACCCACAATATTATCTATGTGATCGTTCCAATTTAGGTTATCTGTAATTGTAATCCCTAAGTATTTAGTTGAATTTACAGCCTTAAGATTTGTGTGATTTATCGCGTAATCGAAATTAAGCTGATTTCTTTTAGTACTCATTTGAATAGCTTCACACTTTTCTTTATCCAGAGTCGATTGCCACTTTTCGAACCATACAGATATCTTATCATAATCATTTTGCAAGTCGTTTTGATCACCTAATGACTTTACAAGACGGTAAATGACAGCATCATCTGCAAACCATCTAAGACGGCTACTCAGATTGTCTCCTATGTCGTTAATACAGATCAGGAACAATAGAGAGCTTATAACACTTCCTTGTGGAACGCCGGATATTACTTCTGTTTTACTCGATGACTTTCCGTCTGTTACTACAAACTTGACCTTTCTGACAGGAAATCACGAATCCAGTCGCACAACTGAGGTGGTACTCCGTAGGCACGCAGTTTGATTAGAAGACGCTTGTGAGGAAGGGTGTCGAAAGCCTTCTGTAAATCCTAAAATATGGAGTCAATTTGACATCCCCTGTCGATAGCATTACTTCATGAGTATAAAGAGCTAGTTGTGTTTCACAAGAACGATATTTTCTGAATCCGTGCTGACTATATGTCAATAAATCGTTTTCTCCTAGGTACTTCATAATGTTCGAATACAGTATATGTTCTAAAACCCTACTGCAAATCGACTTTAGTGATATAGGGCTGTAATTCAGCGGACTACTCCTATTGCCCTTTTTGGGTATTGGTGTGACTTGAGCAATTTTCCAATCTGTAGGTACGGATCATTCTGTGAGCGAGTGGTTGTATACAGGGTGTTACAAAAAGGTACGGCCAAACTTTCAGGAAACATTCCTCACTCACAAATAAAGAAAAGATGTTATGTGGACATGTGTCCGGAAACGCTTAATTTCCATGTTAGAGCTCATTTTAGTTTCGTCAGTATGTACTGTACTTCCTCGATTCACCGCCAGTTGGCCCAATTGAAGGAAGGTAATGTTGACGTCGGTGCTTGTGTTGACATGCGACTCATTGCTCTACAGTAATAGCATCAAGCACATCGGTACGTAGCATCAACAGGTTAGTGTTCATCACGAACGTGGTTTTGCAGTCAGTGCAATGTTTACAAATGCGGAGTTGGCAGATGCCCATTTGATGTATGGTTTAGCACGGGGCAATAGCCGTGGCGCGGTAAGTTTGTATCGAGACAGATTTCCAGAACGAAGGTGTCCCGATAGGAAGACGTTCGAAGCAATTGATCGGCTTCTTAGGGAGCACGGAACATTCCAGCCTATGATTCGCGACTGGGGAAGCTGTACAAGGTAACGTTGACCAAGTCACTGTATGGAGAGTGCTACGGGAGAACCAGTTGTTTCCGTACCATGTACAGCGTGTGCAGGCACTATCAGCAGCTGATTGGCCTCCACGGGTACACTTCTGCTGATGGTTCATCCAACAATGTGTCAATCCTCATTTCAGTGCAAATGTTCTCTTTACGGATAAGACTTCATTCGAACGTGATCAAATTGTAAATTTTCACAATCAACATGTGTGGGCTGACGAGAATCCGCACGCAATTGTGCAATCACGTCATCAACACAGATTTTCTGTGAATGTTTGGGCAGGCACTGTTGGTGATGTCTTGATTGGGCCTCATGTTCTTCTACCTACGCTCAATGGAGCACGCTATCATGATTTCATACGGGATACTCTACCTGTGCTGCTAGAACATGTACTTTTACAAGTGCGACACAACATGTGGTTCATGCACGATGGAGCTCCTGCACATTTCAGTCGAAGTGTTCGTACGCTTCTCAACTACAGATTCGGTGACCGATGGATTGGTAGAGGCGGACCAATGCCATGGCCTCCACGCTCTCCTGACCTCAACCCTCTTGACTTTCATTTATGAGGGTAATTGAAAGCTCTTGTCTACGCAACCCCGGTACCAAATGTAGAGACTCTTCGTGCTCGTATTGTGGACGGCTGTGATACAATACGCCATTCTCCAGGGCTGCATCAGCGCATCAGGGATTCCATACGACGGAGGGTGGATTCTTGTATCTTCGCCAACGGAGGGCATTTTGAACATTTCCTGTAACAAAGTGTTTGAAGTCACGGTGGTACGTTCTGTTGTTGCGTGTTTCCATTCCATGATTAATGTGATATGAAGAGAAGTAATAAAATGAGCTTTAACATGGAAAGTAAGCATTTCCGGACACATGTCCACATAACAATTTTCTTTCTTTGTGTCTGAGGGATGTTTCCTGAAAGTTTGGCCGTACCTTTTTGTAACACCCTGTATAATTGCTAAATATGGAGCTATTTTATCAGCATACTCAGAGGAATGTTGTAAAGGATGTCTCATTCGTAAAAAGTACACCGTTCGGAGAGTCCGATTGAATGGCACACTTTTGCAAAAATCGTTGGCAGGGTTCAACTTGTTCGTGGAAAACCGTCTGGGTTAAGGGCGTGAACCCTCTATAAGCGGTAGGAGTGTAAATGATCTTCAGGCCACACACGCCAAATTATGGAATGGCTTATAATCATTTTCCGTGCAGCACTTCGTGAGCTTGTTGATGGTGTGTTTTCCTGCAGTGCTAATGCCTCCTCTTCAAACCCTGGAGTACGCACTGTGCGTTGACGACCCCTTCGCACCTGTAATAGAAAACGAATACTCCGGGTTTCGAAGTGGGCCTTAAATGCACATGTGCCATTACGAGAATGTGCCAGTAGAAAATATACCTCATGCGGACCTGTCCCTCATAGGCAGCTGCGGGTGGCAGTAAAAATGTGCTTGGATCTGGCACTCGAAGATTCGGAAACCGCCGAACGTACGAACGTTTGGCAGCGTGAGCATTTCCATCCGCCGCCGCGTAAGCACAGTGCATGTCTCTCCATTCTTCCAAAGAATTTTACACAGAGTACGCAAAGGAACTTGCCCCCCCCCCCCCTTCTTGCAGCGGTGTACCGTAGGTCTCTAGAAGAGCGTAGCGTTCCAAAAGATTGGAAAAGGGCACAGGTCATCCCCGTTTTCAAGAAGGGACGTCGAACGGATGTGCAGAACTATAGACCTATACTAGAATGAGACTTTCACTCTGCAGCGAAGTGTGCGCTGATATGAAACTTCCTGGCAGATTAAAACTGTGTGCCGGACCGAGACTCGAACTCGGGACCTTTGCCTTCCGCGGGCAAGTGCTCTACCAACTTTTTTTTTTAATATTCTTTATTGAACAAACTGAGAGTACATATATACACACAAAGCAACAGTTCTTCAAGGTACCATTTAAACATATACAAATGAGTGGTAGTTAAAAAAATATTAGAATAACATTCAATACAACAAAATAAACATATTCTGTCTTCTTCCTTTTTTTTAATAATCTTTATTGAACAAACTAACAGAATATATATATATATATATATATATATGTATATATATATATATATATATATATATATATATATATATATATATATATATCAGAAAAACATTAAATACAACAAAATATAACATATTCTGTCTTCTTCCTTTTTTTTTTGACGATGCATGAGAACGTGGATAAGGGTGTTGCCTCATGTAACAGGTGGGCATGGCACACCCCAACTTTGAGGGGGGTCAAGAAAGACGCTGCGGAGATAACCGGCAAAAGTTTGTCGGTAAGATGGTTGTCGGGTGAGGGTGCTATGCGCGGTCACAATTTTGTACCAGAAGTCAAGGACTATATGCGGATGACTCTGAAAGAGGTATTCTACAGCCTGTCCTCGAAACCAGACTAGGGTATGGTGCTTAGCAAGAGGGTAGTGAGATGTCTGGGGCAACAACAAGAAATCCGGGGTTACCGTCGTTGGCGGGGCACGGAGGTAAAAGCCCACGATTCGTTGGATGAGGAGCAACACGTTTCGTTTCAGGGGGCACGTAAGACGGTGCTCGTCTTTGTCTTCGAGCTGACACTCAGGGCAGAGGGGGGAAGTTGGCCAGTCCTATGCGATAAAGTCGACTATTAGTCGGGAATTTGCCACAGACTAAAACATACCAGAGTGCAGACACAGACGTTGGTAAAAAGGGTGCATGTACACACCCCCAAACCGTTCGCCAGCTAGTGTCAGGGTGCTGTAGCACCATGAGGTCGCAAGGGTTGGACAGCATAAACAAACGATAATAATCTTTTGTACGGGGAGGACGGGTGACTGGAAGATCGGCCCGAACGTAGCTGAGATCTATGAAACAATTGGCGATGTGGTACACTAATGGAGAAATAGGTGCCACATTGATCGGTGGATCGAGACAAGCTGGTCGGAGGATATCTAAGAGACAGCGTGTTAAGGACACGTGCCGCAACATAGTGTGGACAAAGAGTGCAGAAGATCGTGCCCGCACGTTGACGAGTCCGAGGCCACCTTTTGCAGGAGGCAGTGTTAGAGTGTTGTAGCGGACTTTGAAAAGTGCCCCTGCTGACACGAAACATCCAAAACCTGATTGGATGCTGCGGCCAAGGAGTAACGCCATTGGGAGGGTCTGGGCGACGTGTACCAGTTTAGGGGGGACATACGTGTTGACATAGGACACACGTTGGAGTTGATTTAAGTTACGGTGCACTTGACAGCGGACATGGTGCCGAATCGATTGAAAAAGCCGCCCGTAAGTGAGGGCCACTGTGCGGTGAGTGGAGCTCGTAAATTCGATACCCAAGTAACGAAGGGTGGTACTGACTGGGAATGGGGTCGGCACCATAGCCGGGAGGCCGCGCCCAATGTGCATCATAGTCGATTTACGGACATTAAGAATGCAACCAGAAAGACGTCCATACTGATGGATCCATTGGATGGTGTCATTGAGTTCCGTGGAGGAGCAGGTGAGAAAGAGGAGGTCGTCCGCATAAGCCCTGCAGTGAAAGGTGTAGTCACGTAAAGTGAGACTCTGCAGTCTAGAGGTAAGACCAGTGATGAGGGGCTCAAGTGCAATGGCATATACACTCCTGGAAATGGAAAAAAGAACACATTGACACCGGTGTGTCAGACCCACCATACTTGCTCCGGACACTGCGAGAGGGCTGTACAAGCAATGATCACATGCACGGCACAGCGGACACACCAGCAACCGCGGTGTTGGCCGTCGAATGGCGCTAGCTGCGCAGCATTTGTGCACCGCCGCCGTCAGTGTCAGCCAGTTTGCCGTGGCATACGGAGCTCCATCGCAGTCTTTAACACTGGTAGCATGCCGCGACAGCGTGGACGTGAACCGTATGTGCAGTTGACGGACTTTGAGCGAGGGCGTATAGTGGGCATGCGGGAGGCCGGGTGGACGTACCGCCGAATTGCTCAACACGTGGGGCGTGAGGTCTCCACAGTACATCGATGTTGTCGCCAGTGGTCGGCGGAAGGTGCACGTGCCCGTCGACCTGGGACCGGACCGCAGCGACGCACGGATGCACGCCAAGACCGTAGGATCCTACGCAGTGCCGTAGGGGATCGCACCGCCACATCCCAGCAAATTAGGGACACTGTTGCTCCTGGGGTATCGGCGAGGACCATTCGCAACCGTCTCCATGAAGCTGGGCTACGGTCCCGCACACCGTTAGGCCGTCTTCCGCTCACGCCCCAACATCGTGCAGCCCGCCTCCAGTGGTGTCGCGACAGGCGTGAATGGAGGGACGAATGGAGACGTGTCGTCTTCAGCGATGAGAGTCGCTTCTGCCTTGGTGCCAATGATGGTCGTATGCGTGTTTGGCGCCGTGCAGGTGAGCGCCACAATCAGGACTCCATACGACCGAGGCACACAGGGCCAACACCCGGCATCATGGTGTGGGGAGCGATCTCCTACACTGGCCGTACACCACTGGTGATCGTCGAGGGGACACTGAATAGTGCACGGTACATCCAAACCGTCATCGAACCCATCGTTCTACCATTCCTAGACCGGCAAGGGGACTTGCTGTTCCAACAGGACAATGCACGTCCGCATGTATCCCGTGCCACCCAACGTGCTCTAGAAGGTGTAAGTCAACTACCCTGGCCAGCAAGATCTCCGGATCTGTCCCCCATTGAGCATGTTTGGGACTGGATGAAGCGTCGTCTCACGCGGTCTGCACGTCCAGCACGAACGCTGGTCCAACTGAGGCGCCAGGTGGAAATGGCATGTCAAGCCGTTCCACAGGACTACATCCAGCATCTCTACGATCGTCTCCATGGGAGAATAGCAGCCTGCATTGCTGCGAAAGGTGGATATACACTGTACTAGTGCCGACATTGTGCATGCTCTGTTGCCTGTGTCTATGTGCCTGTGGTTCTGTCAGTGTGATCATGTGATGTATCTGACCCCAGGAATGTGTCAATAAAGTTTCCCCTTCCTGGGACAATGAATTCACGGTGTTCTTATTTCAATTTCCAGGAGTGTAGTAAAGTAGACATAGGGCATTCTTGACGCACAGAGCGGCGTATAGGAATCGGTCCTACAAGCCCCCCCCCCCCCCCGCCCCCCCCCCATTGACTTGTACCATCGAGACCACGGGAAGTACTAACCGGTGAATGGCATCTACAAAAAGTAATGGGAACCCCATACGTGTCGCCACCACGAGGAGGAATGGGTGTCGAACGCGATCAAAGGCACTCGTGAAATCGATGGATACCAGTGCTGCACGAAGGCGACAAACCGACGCCAGCGCGATGAGGTCACGGCATTCTCCTAGAGGTGTATGTAAGGTGGCCCCACAACCACGTGCAGTCTGCTCCGGTGAAAGGACCGTAGGTAAGACGGTGCGTATGCGCACTGCTAAGAGGTGTGCATAGATTTTGTAGCCAGCTTTCATCAGTGTAAGGGGGCGATATGCAGAAACATGAGACCCTCCCTTCGGCTTAGGCACAGGTATAAGAATGCCAGTGACGAATTCAGATGGAATTGGGAAGGACGGAGTAAAGAGTTCCTGAATCATTTCCGCCCAGCAAGGAAGCATTAACGTGGTGAACGCCCGGTAAAACTCCACGGGGAGACCATCTGGTCCTGGTGATTTGTTCTTGGCCCCCTTGTTGATCGCATCTACCACCTCTTCTGCGGTGATTGCAGACATCATGGACGTTGACTCCGCTACGGTGAGGGTCCGACCATGGGAATGACGGAGATCATCAGGAATTGGCGTTGCCATCGGTTCATCGTCATAAAATTGGCGATAATGTTCAGCAAAGGCAGACACCACTGCCTCCTGTGTTGTGTGGTGAGCACCATCGGAGGTCGTGATGTTGGGGACGAAAAGTCGACGTCGACGGATACGGCATGGATTGTGGATGGTGTTTCGTCGTGGAGGAGGTCCTGTCGTCGGGAACGCACCACGATACCATGCAGTCGTGAACGTTGGAGAGAGAGGAGACGAGCTTTAATACGCTGTCGTTCCCTATGGGTTTCAGGTGATGAAGGGAGCGCATCGAGCTCACGGAGGACGGCGTTATGAAAATTTGGGGTGTCTCGACGCCATGCTGCTGCTTCCTTGCCACATTGCATGAAGACCTTTCTGATCGCAGGTTTGGCACATTTGAGCCACCAATGGAACGTGGATGTGTAGTGCGGGAGGCGTCTTTCGCAAGACACCCATGTAGTGGCTATACGTTGTCGGCAGTGTGGATCATTAAGGAGCGAGGTATTAAGCTTCCAGTAACCTCTGCTGCGCCACACTGATTGAGGTGGCAGAGCCAGGGAGCAAATGACGGTGCAGTGGTCCGAAAATGCAAGGGGCCATCGTTCAGCTTGGGCGACTTCATTGCCAAGGTGGGCAGAGACATAAAACCGGTCCAGTCTGCTCGCAGAATGTGCTGTATAATGGGTAAAACCGGGGTATTGACATGAATTTTCTCCCAAACGTCCACTAGATGAAAATCTTCGATTAAGGTGAGCAGCGCCTGGCATGACGAATAACCAGGCATTTGGTCCTGCGGAGGGAGGACGCAGTTGAAATCGCCTCCCATAATAAGGCGATCATAGCGTCCAGAAAACAGAGGCGCCACGTCACGTCCGAAGAAAGTGGACCGTTGCCGACGGTTCGTGGAGCCAGACGGAGCATAGATATTGATGACGCGCGTGTCGAAGATGATAACAGCCATGCTACTTCCACTGGGAAGGATTGTCGTGTCCTTGAGTGGGATTCCTTCGCGTATGTAGAAAGCCACTCCACGCACTGGTTGATCACATGTTGACGTGCATGAGTCGTAGCTGTAGACTGGTGGTAGTGTGGCAACGTGTACATCCTGAAGAAGGGCGACGTCGACGTCAGAGGCCTGAAGCATGCCACATAGGAGCTGCAGCTTGGGTGCAGTGCCGATCATGCTGATGTTCAGTGTGGCGAACCGGTACGTTTGTTTCAGCAAACTGAGCTACCCAAGTACGACTCACGCCCCGTCTTCACAGTTTTACTTCTGCCAGTATCTCGTCTCCTACCTTCCAAACTTTACAGAAGCTTTCCTGCGACCCAGCAGAACTAGCACTCCTGAAAGAAAGGATATTGCGGAGACATGGCTTAGCCACAGCCTGGGGGATGTTTCCAGAATGAGATTTTCACTCTGCAGCGGAGTATGCGCTGATATTAAACTTCCTGGCAGATCAAAACTATGTGCCGGACCGAGACTCGAACTCGGGACCAGTTCCAGTTCGAGTCTCGGTCCGGCACACAGTTTTAATCTGCCAGGAAGTTTTGTAGACCTATATATCTAACGTCGATGAGTTGTAGAATTTTTGAACACGTATTATGTTCGAGTATAATGACCTTTCTGGAGACTAGTAATCTACTCTGTAGGTATCAGCATGGGTTTCGAAAAAGACGATCGTGTGAAACCCAGTTCGCGCTATTCGTCCACGAGACTCAGAGGGCCATATACTCTCGTTCCCAGGTAGATGCCGTGTTTCTTGACTTCCGCAAGGCGTTCGATACAGTTCCCCACAGTCGTTTAATGAACAAAGTAAGAGCATATGGACTATCAGACCAATTGTGTGATTGGATTGAACAGTTCCTAGATAACAGAACGCAGCATGTCATTCTCAATGGAGAGAAGTGTTCCGAAGTAAGAGTGATTTCAGGTGTGCCGCAGGGGAGTGTCGTAGGACCATTGCTATTCACAATATATATAAATGACCTTGTGGATAACATCGGAAGTTCACGGGGCTTTTTGCGGATGATGCTGTAGTATACCGAGAGGTTGTAACAATGGAAAATTGTACTGAAATGCAGGAGGATCTGCAACGAATTGACGCATGGTGCAGGGAACGGCAATTGGTTCTCAATGCAGACAAGTGTAATGTTCAGTGAATACACAGAAAGAAACATCCTTTATCATTTAGCTACAATATAGCAGATCAGCAACTAGAAGCAGTTAATTCCATAAATTACCTGGGAGTAGGCATTAGGAGTGATTTAAAATGGAATGACCATATAAAATTAATCGTCGGTAAAGCAGATGCCAGACTGAGATTCGTTGGAAGAATCCTAAGTAAATGCAGTCTGAAAACAAAGGAAGTAGGTTACAGTACACTTGTTCGCCCACTTCGGTGTTGATAGAAGAGATAGAAAAGATCCAACGGAGAGCAGCGCTCTTCGCTACAGGATCATTTAGTAATCGCGTAAGCGTTACGGAGATGATAAATAAACTCCAGTGGAAGACTCTGCAAGAGAGACGCTCAGTAACTCGGTACGGGCTTTTGTTGAAGTTTCGGGAACATACCTTCACCGAGGACTCAAGCAGTATATTGCTCCCTCCTACGTATATCTCGCGAAGAGACCATGAGGATGAAATCGGAGAGATTAGAGCCCACACAGAGGCATACCGACAATCTTTCTTTTCCACGAACAATTCGAGACTGGAATAGAAGGGAGAACCGATAGAGGTACTCAATGTACCCTCCGCCACACACCGTCAGGTGGCTTGCGGAGTATGGATGTAGATGTAGATGAGGATGTAGAAAGAATAACGCTCCATTTCCCGTCCGCTCCACACGGTAACAAACAAAAGAGTGTCCCCGTTTGATGACGAAGGACGAACTAGACTCCGCAGTGTGCACATGTGCTGCCCTCTAGGCAACACCTATCAAACAGACATTTGCACAGCGAAAGGCAACGCATTCAGGTCCCAGTAATAGGCAGAAAACCCGTAGTTTCGTCCCGTCAGGAATATCCGCAACTATGTCGACTACAGCGTTTGCAAGTAAAGGTTATAGAACTTCAGCCCGACATCTCTTTTACGTTGATGTCTCAAATACACTGAAAGCGTTGTCCTGCAGATCTGCTACCATGACGTTGTCTAACGATGCCTAGCGCTGTACGATAAACGATGCAAATATAGGATGCTACGCGAAAGATTCTTGTTATGACCCACTCCACCAGCCCCCTCATTTCAATTTGAGGTAGGAAACCTGGGGTCGGAGAAGCCAGCTTAAGGACATAATAGGAATAAAATCACATAACGGTGTGCTTTTTTATTTACATTAGTTACAGTTAACTGTAAATACCACCACTGCCATGAGCGTACCATGTGAACTGTATCTTACAAAATATGTTGAAACTGACGGCCCTCAACTTCAATGCAAGGATGACATCGGCGAACAAGATTTTGATGCACCCTGACATATATCTCTGCTGTGCTTCGAATCAAATCCCATGCAGCTACAATTCTGACAACTAATTCCATCTCCGTATCCATTGAGGCCTCACATGCAAGTGACTTTAGATACCCCCTTGGAAAATAATCAAGGTAATTCAGGTCAGGTGACTTCCCAGGCCACGGAATAGGACCTTTCCTTCAAATCCAGCGACCAGGAAATACAGCATTAAGATGGTTGCGGACATCTACACTGAAGTGAGGCGGTGTACCGACATGTTGTTTCCACATCCTCTCACGAACAGGCAAGGGTACATTCTCCAACAACTCAGGTAGAACTCTTTGCACGAACCTCAGTACAGGTGGCAATTCTGACGGCCAGGTAGAAGATTGTCGCCTACAATGCCGGCGCAAATATTATTCAAATGTGTGTGAAATCTTATGGGACTTAACTGCTAAGGTCATCAGTCCCTAAGCTTACACACTACTTAACCTGAATTATCCTAAGGACAAACACACATACCCATGCCCGAGGGAGAACTCGAACCTCCGCCAGGACCAACCGCACAGTCCATGACTGCAGCGCCTAAGACCGCTCGGCTAATCCCGCGCAGCGGCGAAAATATTCACTCTATTGCAGCGTAAGGGTTTTCCTCATACCACATATGGCTATTCCTGCTGCTCGGAGTACCATCACGACCGAAAGAGGCCTCGTCAGAAAACCACACGGTTTGGAGGAAATCTGGTCGATCAGTCCATTGTTGGAGCAACCACAGACCTTTGGTGCAAAGTCAGTTACAAGAATTGCATGGACTCTGTGTGAGTGATATGGGTGTAATTATTGTCCGTGGAGTGCTCGCCACACGCTAGCATATGCAGCGCCTATTTCTCGTGCATTACGACGAGTACTTGTCGTGGGGTCCGCTGCAACGAGTTCCAGCACCTGCTCTTCTAAATCGACTGTGCAAGTGGTCCTCATGTGGCCAGCTTCCTCGTTCCTTCTTTCCAGTGAACCAGTCTCCCGCATTCATCGATCGAGAGAAATAACAACTCGTCGTGACGGATGATATCTGCTAGGAAATCTTTCCCTGAATACAACCTTTCAGCAGCGACAGCATCACAATGTACCTCCCCACACTCAAAGTGCATGTTAATGACTTCTGCGAAACTGTACCCATACTGTTCCACCGCATTGTATCGTACGTCCCTGAATAGCACTGAGTAATGAATGGGTCTGTCGTTGATTCATAGCACATTCTCTCATGGGACAATGTAAACACGATACAACAGAACCGCCTTATCGACAAGTAAAGTAAACAAAACCAGCATCATAACTTCCTAGTTTTCTTGCAGGAAGTAAAGAATGTACATGTAAATAAACAGAACAGTACATGTAAACTTGTATACATGTTAGTTGTAAATAACCTAGAAAACAGTCGTGCTAGACAAAGCGGTAGGCAAGTTTACTTCCATATCTCCTTAAGCTGCTTCCCCGCCCCCAGGTTCCCTACCTATCCTGTTACATTTTTTCATACCCTTACAGAAACATCCTGTATACTGGGTGGTCCATTGATCATGACCGGGCCAAATATCTCACGAAATAGGCGTCAAACGAAAAAACTACAAAGAACGAAACTTGTCTAGCTTGAAGGGGAAACCAGATGGCGCTATGGTTGGCCCGCTAGATGGCGCTGCCATAGGTCAAACGGATATCAACTGCGCTTTTTAAATAGGAACCCCCATTTTTTATTACATATTCGTGTAGTACGTAAAGAAATATAAATGTTTTAGTTGGACCACTTTTTTCGCTTTGTGATAGATGGCACTGTAATAGTCACAAAACATATGGCTCACAATTTAGACGAACAGTTGGTAACAGGTAGGTTTTTTAAATTAAAATGCAGAACGTAGTTACGTTTGAACATTTTATTTCGGTTGTTCCAATGTGATACATGTACCTTTATGAACTTATCATTTCTGAGAACGCATGCTGTTACAGCGTGATTACCTGTAAATAAATGCTCAAAATGATGTCCATCAACCTCAATGCATTTGGCAATACGTGTAACGACATTCCTCGCAACAGCGAGTAGTTCGCCTTCCGTAATGTTCGCACATGCATTGACAATGCGCTGACGCATGTTGTCAGGCGTTGTCGGTGGATCACGATAGCAAATATCCTTCAACTTTACCCGCAGAAAGAAATCCGGGGACGTCAGATACGGTGAACGTGCGGACCATGGTATGGTGTTTCGACGACCAATCCACCTGTCATGAAATATGCTATTCAATACCGCTTTAACTGCACGGGAGTTATGTGCCGAACATTCATCATGTTGGAAGTACATCGCAATTCTGTCATGCAGTGAAACATCTTGTAGTAACATCGGTAGAACATTAAGTAGGAAATCAGCATACATTGCACCATTTAGATTGCCATCGATAAAATGGGGGCCAATTATCCTTCCTCCCATAATGCCGCACCATACATTAACCTTCCAAGGTCGCTGATGTTCCACTTGTCGCAGGCATCGTGGATTTTCTGTTGCCTAATAGTGCATATTAAGCCGGTTTACGTTACCGCTGTAGGTGAATGACGCTTCGTCGCTCAATAGAACGCGTGCAAAATATCTGTCATCGTCCCGTAATTTCTCTTGTGCCCAGTGGCAGAACTGTAGACGACGTTCAAAGTCGTCGTCATGCAATTCCTGGTGCATAGAAATATGGTACGGGTGCAATCGATGTTGATGTAGCATTCTCAACACGGACGTTTTTGAGATTCCCGATTCACGCGCAATTTGTCTGCTACCGATGTGCGGATTAGCCGTGACAGCATCTAAACACCTGCCTGGGCATCATCATTTGTTGCAGGTCGTGGTGGACGTTTCACATGGGGCCGAACACTTATGTTTCCTTAAATAACGTAACTTTACGGCGAACGGTCCGGACACTTGGATGATGTCGTCCAGGATACCGAGCAGCATACATAGCACGCGCCGGTTGGGCACTTTGATCACAATAGCCATACATCAACACTATATCGACTTTTTCCGCATTTGGTAAACGGTCCATTTTAACACGGGTAATATATCATGAAGAAAATACCGTCCGCACTGGCGGAATGTTGCGTGATACCACGTACTTGTACCAGGTGATCAAAAAGCCAGTGTAAATTTGAAAACTGAATAAACCACGGAATAATGTAGATAGAGAGGTACAAATTGACACACATGCTTGGAATGTCATTTGGTTTTATTAGAACCAAAAAAATACAAAAGTTCAAGAAATGTCTGAGAGATTGCGCTTCATCTGATCAGAATAGCAATAATTAGCATAACAAAAAATGACAAAGCAAAGATGATGTTCTTTACAGGAAATGCTCAATATGTCCACCATCATTCCTCAATAATAGCTGTAGTCGAGGAATAATGTCGTGAACAGCACTGTAAAGCATGTCTAGAGATATGGTGAGGCACTGGCGTCGGATGTTGTCTTTCAGCATCCATAGAGATGTCGGTCGATCACGATACACTTGCGACTTCAAAGCCAATAATCGCACGGGCTGGGGTCTGGGGACGTGGGAGACGAAGCATGACGAAAGTGGCGGCTGAGCACACGATCATCACCAAACGACGCGCGCAATATGGGGTGGAGCGCCATCCTGCATAAACATCGTACGTTCCAGCAGGTGTTTATCAGCCAGGCTGGGGATGATGCGATTCTGTAACATATCGGCGTACCTCTCACCCGTCACGGTAGCAGTCACTGACGTTTGGCTGTCGAGCGCCATCTGTCGGACATTTTGTGAACTTTGTTTTTTTTTTGTTCTGATAAAACCCCATGTCATTCCAAGCATGTGTGTCAATTTTTACGTCTCTATCTACATTATTCCGTGGTTTATTATGTTTTCAAATTTACACTGACTTTTTGATCACCCAGTACTTTGTGACTATTACAGCGCCATCCATCCCAAAGCGACAAAAGGGTTCAACTGAAACATTCATATTCCTTTACGTACTACGCGAATATGTAATAAAAAATGCGGGGTTCCTATTTTAAAAAACGCAGTTGTTATCCGTTTGACTTATGGGAGCGCCATCTAGCGGGCCAACCATAGCGCCATGTGATTTCCCCCTTCGAGCTGGACGAGTTTCGTTCTTTGTAGTTTTTTTCGTCTGATGCTTATTTCGTGAGATATTTGGCCTGGTCACTATCAGTGGACCACGCTGTGTAAACTACACACCGCCGGCCACGGTGGGGTCTAGCGGTTCTAGGCGCTCAGTCTGGAACCGCGCGACTGCCTCGGGCATGGATGTGTGTGATGTCCTTAGGTTAGTTAGGTTTAAGTAGTTCTAAGTTCTAGGGAACTGATGACCACAGATGTTAAGCCCCATAGTGCTCAGAGCCATTTTGAAACTACACACCGCCAAGAGTGCACCTCCGGAGTACAAACTGCTACAGCCTTGTTCCGCACAGCAAGACGAGCAGAGCTGAGCAAGACAGCACAGGGACGTGAGTGGTGACCACGCCGGCTGGCGTCGCCAGGTGAAGGCCAGTGAGCGCGCTGATGGCCGGCGGTGCTGCGGGAAGCCTAGGCCGGCGGCGGCGGCGGCGGCGGCGGCGGCGGCTGCGGCCCGCCGGAGCGGCAGTAACGCGTCGCGACGCCCGACGAGCGGGGAATTTCCGCTGGCCGGTGGCCGCGCGCCGCAACGCGGCAGTTTCCACGGCGCGGGCCCGCATGCATCGTCGTCCCCTTACTCCACTTTCTGCAGCATGTCCGTACGCCAATTTCCACACCGCTGGAAACTCGGTCGCCACGAGATCGCCTTCGCACCGACAGTCCATCACAGCAGCTGCGAACATAAACAGGCCGGGACAACAGAGACGGGTCTCTCTGAATAGACCTCAAATGGGCCTTTTCTGAGAGCTGCAAGTGAGAAACATTAAAAGAGAATTACTATACTTGACAACAGCATCGTCTATATATTAAGATGGTATCTGTTCTTTCGGACATGTCCGAAAGAACAGATACCATCGCTGACCATGCAGCTCGTTAGACTGGAATTGCAATTAAAGAACACCCTTAGCTGCTTACAGGCGTTGACATACGTCAACGGGGACATATGGAAATGTGTGCACCGACCGGGACTCGAACCCGGGATCTCCTGCTTACATGGCAGACGCTTTATCCATCTGAGCCACCGAGGATGTGGGTTTCGCAGGAGGTATGCCAGAGATAAATCCCTGCAGTCGCGCTATCCTCTGTGCCCTCGGTGACTCAGATGGATAGAGCGTCTGCCATGTAAGCAGGAGATCCCGGGTTCGAGTCCCGGCCGGGGCACACATTTTCATCTGTCCCCGTTGACGTATGTCAACGCCTGTAAGCAGCTAAGGGTGTTCTTCAATTGTAATTTCATTCTAACGAGTTGCATGGTCACCGATGGTATCTGTTCTTTCGGACATGTCCAAAAGAACAGATACCATCTTAGTACACTCCTGGAAATGGAAAAAAGAACACATTGACACCGGTGTGTCAGACCCACCATACTTGCTCCGGACACTGCGAGAGGGCTGTACAAGCAATGATCACACGCACGGCACAGCGGACACACCAGGAACCGCGGTGTTGGCCGTCGAATGGCGCTAGCTGCGCAGCATTTGTGCACCGCCGCCGTCAGTGTCAGCCAATTTGCTGTGGCATACGGAGCTCCAACGCAGTCTTTAACACTGGTAGCATGCCGCGACAGCGTGGACGTGAACCGTATGTGCAGTTGACGGACTTTGAGCGAGGGCGTATAGTGGGCATGCGGGAGGCCGGGTGGACGTACCGCCGAATTGCTCAATACGTGGGGCGTGAGGTCTCCACAGTACATCGATGTTGTCGCCAGTGGTCGGCGGAAGGTGCACGTGCCCGTCGACCTGGGACCGGACCGCAGCGACGCACGGATGCACGCCAAGACCGTAGGATCCTACGCAGTGCCGTAGGGGACCGCACCGCCACTTCACAGCAAATTAGGGACACTGTTGCTCCTGGGGTATCGGCGAGGACCATTCGCAACCGTCTCCATGAAGCTGGGCTACGGTCCCGCACACCGTTAGGCCGTCTTCTGCTCACGCCCCAACATCGTGCAGCCCGCCTCCAGTGGTGTCGCGACAGGCGTGAATGGAGGGACGAATGGAGACGTGTCGTCTTCAGCGATGAGAGTCGCTTCTGCCTTGGTGCCAGTGATGGTCGTATGCGTGTTTGGCGCCGTGCAGGTGAGCGCCACAATCAGGACTGCATACGACCGAGGCACACAGGGCCAACACCCGGCATCATGGTGTGGGGAGCGATCTCCTACACTGGCCGTACACCACTGGTGATCGTCGAGGGGACACTGAATAGTGCACGGTACATCCAAACCGTCATCGAACCCATCGTTCTACCATTCCTAGACCGGCAAGATCGTCTCCATGGGAGAATAGCAGCCTGCATTGCTGCGAAAGGTGGATATACACTGTACTAGTGCCGACATTGCGCATGCTCTGTTGCCTGTGTCTATGTGCCTGTGGTTCTGTCAGTGTGATCATGTGATGTATCTGACCCCAGGAATGTGTCAATAAAGTTTCCCCTTCCTGGGACAATGAATTCACGGTGTTCTTATTTCAATTTCCAGGAGTGTATATATATAGATAAGGCTCACCAGCCACTTGACCATCTTCTTCTTCTGTGCGAATGCACAAACAGTGCCCGAACTCTTACGGGAATCGGCAATGCACCGCGAGTAATGAGTGTAATGGGCGGGGACACTACGAATGTAGTGCGGGACAATACATTGAGAATGTGGGTTTCGCAGAAGGCGTGCCAGAGATAAATCCCTGCAGTCGCGCTGTCCTCTGTGCCCTCGGTGGCTCAGATGGATAGAGCGTCTGTCATGTAAGCAGGAAATCCAGGGTTCGAGTCCCGGTCGGGGCACACATTTTCATCTGTCCCCGTTGACGTATGTCAACGTCTGTAAGCAGCTAAGGGTGTTCTTTAATTGTAATAAAAGCATCATCAATGCTACCATTGGTTTTGCCAACATAGAGCTTAACTAAGCATGTCGCTGTTGATGTTGTAAGCCCTTATTTTCTTCTGAATTGAAACTACAGGATCCAGATCGTCCTACGCTAAGGCGTCGAAAATCAAGTGATACCTGTTAATGTCGTGTTGAACCACCTTCTGCCTGTCATACTGCAGCAGCTCGACGTGACATGGACACAACAAGTCCTTGGCGATCCCCTGCAGAAATATTGAGCCACGCTGCCTCTATAGCATCCATAATCCCACTGCAGTATTTTATGCACGAACTGACCTCTTGACTATGTCCCATAAATGTTCGACCGGTGGCCAAATAATTTGCTCGAAATGTCCAGAATGTTCTTCACACCAACTGCGAACAGTTGTGGTCTGATGTCATGGCGCGTTGTCGTCCACAAAAATTCCAATGTTGTTTGGGAACATGAATTCCATGGATGGCTGCAAACATAGCCATTCCCAACAAATGATTCATTCAGTTGCACCAGAGGAACCAGTTCATTCCACATAAACACAGCCCACCACCAACCTGCACTGTGCCTTGTTGACAACTTGGGTCCATGGCTTCGTGAGACCTGCGACACACTCGAACCCTACCATCAGCTCTTACCAACTGAAATCGGGACTCATCTGACCAGGCTACGGATTTCCAGTCGTCTAGGGTCCAACCGATATGGTCACGAGCCCAGGAGCGTGACTGCAGGCAATGTCGTGATGTTAGCAAAGACACTCGCACCGGTCGTCTGCTGCCACAGCCCTATTAATGCCAAATTTCGTCGCACTGTCCTGACGGATGCGTCCGTTGTAAGTCCCACACTGATCTCTGCGGTTATTTCACGCAGTGTTGCTTGTCTGTTAGTACTGACCACTCTATGCAAACCCCGCTGGTCTTGGTTGTTAAATGAAGGCTGTCGGCCACTGTGTTGTCCGTGGTGAGAGGTAATGCCTGATTTTGGTATTCTCTGCATACTCTTGAGTTGTGGATCTCGGAATATTGAATCCCCTAACGATTTCCGAAATGGAATGTCCCGTGCGTCTAGCTCCAACTACCATTCCACGTTCAAAGTCTGTTAATTCGCGTCGTGTCGCCATACTCTCGTCGGAAACCTTTTCATATGATTCGTCTGAGTACAAATGACAGCTCTGTCAAGGCACCACCCTTTAATACCTTGTGTACGAGATACTACCGCCATCTGTATACATGCGCATTGCTGTCCCATTAGTCTTATCACCTCAGTGTATGCCCGCTACATTAAACATTTTCTCCTACATCACAGACACTGTTAAGATAATTATTTCAACAGTATCATGGGCATGACACCTTTCTTTGAAGCGTATTCTATACACTCCAGATAATAACTTTTTAGAGCACGAAAAATTAAAACAACCTTTTCACCAATTTTTGCTGGTACAGATCTTCCTTTTTTGACAGACTATGAAAAGGGTATGATGAAATGTTTAAACAGATAATGTTAAAGTATTGAAAATTTATTTATCCGTAACAGTTCACTTAAAAATTTTCCTTATATAACAAAAGCACTGTTTCCAGAAGCAGTTTTTGAAGTTTTAACAACAGTTTAATGACGTCCCATACCGTAAGAAGTATATTTTGGATCACTCCATTAGTAGCTTTTTGTCTTTTGTCTAAATACTCTCTCCATATTTTTATGTTTCTTTTCGGCATTCCTCTCCCTCCAATTGTCAAATGTTATGTCATCTGCAAAATAAGTGATCAATACAGTAACAAGTTTGCTTGCTTGGCCATCCTCCGTAGCAGGCACAGAAATATTTGTTTTGTAAATAAAAACCGCTTTTTCTTGCTGCACTGTATATTGTTTCTCCCAGACGCGTTTCGCCTTTTTACTTTAAGGCATCTTCAGTGGGATCTAGAATGAAACAGTTCTGTTTTGATATGTGTTATCTGTAGATTATAAAACAGTTCACATCTCGTTTTTTATGTAAATGAGTGGTTAATTACAGTTCTCGTTTTTGATTGGCATCTGCGTTTCCTTTCATCTTGTCGCATGCTGTAGGTCGCACTATAACCTCATTTACAAAACATAAGCGCTGTTTCATGTTCCGAACTTCTTCACAATTTTCATAATGTTTGTCCTTATTGTTGTGGCGCGCTATTAGTTTTTTGTCACTATAGTTCAATTCTTTTATCTTGGCGGTTCGCGCATGCCCGCCCAGACGCGGGACATTGCTGCGTTGCCAGTTGCACGTGCCAAGAGAAGCAGCGCCATAATATAGTATAGTTCACAAACTTACGTTTAGGGGGGGGGGGGGGAGCGCGTATTTATGAAGTAAAGCCACCACGGCCGCATTAACCCTTTTGCTGCTACACAGACGTGCTCCCCGCATTCCGCGCTGTGCGCGATTTTGTCATCACTGCACTGCTCGCCTGTGCAGACACACGGTGTTCCGACTGCTTTGACACACTTATCATTGGGTTTCACAAAAACTATTTGGCCCAAAAATTTGATTTTTACACATCCTCTTGACTGATACCTTCCCCCCATAAATTACTTAATTTTGTTTCGATGTTGAACGCAGTTATTGTGCAGCATTAAATGTAGTAAACCATTGCACGAAATTTTGAAGAGTTTGAAGAGGTAAAAGTCCATAGCGTATACTTTCCGTATGGTCGATTTTAGTTGCCACAATGTTGAGAATGAAATGTGGACAAGATACCTGAATGTCAAATAAAATTTACTGTATAACAATATCTCATTTAATGCAAGTACCAGATAGGTGTCGTACGTAATATTGAGAAATATTCCGTCTTTCGCGACTGTACCAGAGTCGTTTCGCTTTTTTCTAAAAAGTTCTGATTAAAATTGGCGAAGTACACAAAACTGAATTGTGGACGTAATAAAACATAGAAACTAAAATATATCGTCAGTGAGGCGCAGTGCGCAAACAATTTGTGTTTGTCACAACGGACAGAAAATACTTGACAAAACATAGATCAGTCGACGAAAACATTGAATATGATGTTGCCAAAGCAGCGAAGCAAAGAATTGCGTCAAACCATCAAGTAGCTCGGCAACGTAGGAGCCGAAATTCTGCTCTAAATAATACTTTTAATACTGTCGCAAAGAATATATCTCAATATGAATAGTAAAACAGCGACTGCGGAATAGAAGGTATACAAACAAAACAGAATACATGAATATTGTATGTGTGCCGTTTCATTGTTTTTAATTGCTGTGAAAAGAAATATTGGAGAACAAAATTAGAAAAACTGAAAACTTATTATGATTATAATGAAGAGACAAAGCACTAGAAATTTCAAAAAATTACATTCAAACGAATAAAATTCGTGACTTCAGACACTTCGATATTTTTTTTAAATAAAGAAAATATTAAGTATCGAACAAGGTTTGAACTCTGAACTTTAACCACTATGCTAACTTTGCTCTTCGTTTACTAGACCTACCGGAGGACTTTAAAATATGACGCAAAATACCAACAAACGTTGTTGGTACGACTATGAATTACTTACATTTCGTCGAAGTACAATAGGAAATAAACAATTACCGCTGTTCTTTATTGCAAAAAAAGCGGTTCGTGAGAATGATACAAACACCTTTCCTTGCTATCGCCTGAATTACGAGGCTTATTGCTTGTTTGGTTTAATTAATTAATAGAATATGAAGCAATTGGTATAAAGAATGCTTTTTTGAAACTTTTCATAAAAGAAATTCTGCTATCAAGACATTGCTTTCGTTCAGTTACTTTATTTATGACTGAACGTTTCTAAAACTGAACACACTCGTCCGTGCTCTGCACTGCAGTCGAGCTCTGGCAACGTCGTTCTCTGTTCATTGGCTGGCTGTGTTTTGTGACGTCAGATGCGCAGAACGAAACTAAACTCTGTCGCCGGCGTAAATGACGCGCACTTTAGTTGCACATATTTGATCGAAAACTACGCTTTAAAGAGGTAACTACTGTGAGTTCAGTATATATCTCACCCTGTTTGGTTTGTTTACGTGTATGAAGCCAACCTAACGAAGTATATGCTGAAAAGTAACGTCTACTCGTTTGTGCATGTGTGTGTGTGTGTGTGTGTGTGTGTGTGTGGAGAAAGACCGTGTATTCACATGAATTAAAATAAATAGATATTTCCTTTGTCATATTTGTGAATAGTATCATATGTTCGAAAGCGTTGCCTCTGTCTTTAGATCCCTAATGTCACTTCCTTGCGGAAATAAAGATACCACTTCTCTTTCAACCGATCACTTCTCACGATATGTGACCTTTCTGCCAGGAAATCATGAATCTAGTTGCACTACAGAAACGATACTCCATAGACACGCAATTTGAGTAGAGCCTGCTTCTGAGGAAAGTGTCAAAAGCCTATTACTCCGATACTGACGTATCTTCTTGGAGGTTTATTCTGTTTAAAAGTCCAACAAGTGAATCACGCTATGTTTCCCCTGAATTAACAATTCACAAAGCAATAATAATAAACATACTTTATTCTTAAGACTCGCCGTCTGGAACGGAAAGAATTGCGTGTAGTACTGTCTCACCTAACTGTAGAAACAGTTCCACAAATATAGTACCTGTGGAATTACTGAGAAGGTGAACGACAGATCTTTCAGGGAACAAAGTCACGACAAACCTATGTCAGCATATTTTTAGAAAATAAATTAAAAATGCATAAAATTAAGCTAAATACAAAATACTTATAGCATTTTGAAAAGAAAAGTCTCTGCTATTTTAATACAAAAAGACCTAACCCCGTATCTCAGCCAATCGAATTCCGGGACTATGTATTCAGAAAGAACATTATTAGTCATAAAAGAGTGATCAGGACGAACTGAGGTGTCAGTTTGCAAATTATAGGTTATAGTGCAGGATTTTCTTAGTCATTTCGCGATCTGAAGTTAAATTACTTCTACTGCCTGTGAAATAATTTGCAACGTTGTGCAACATATGGATTAACGACAAGTAGAAGCTTTAGTAGCGTCAGCTGCAGGAATGCAAACAAAACCGATTCATGGAATAATAAATAATTATTCAAAAAAGTGACTGGTTGCAGTTTTGTGAATTTATGGACATTATTATCGTTTCGTTGCCATGTCTGTGTGGACCACACCTAAAGTGTTTGCAGTTACCCATTATAAAACCTCTTCTGACGCAATAAATATTTTTTTCATCTCACTACGACGTTTCTGTCTTTCTTGCTGCTAACATTGCTGACGAGCCCTCAGTGACGTATTAAACCGATGTTACTGCTTACCACAGATAATTTTCTAAAATGGATAGCCGCACATGGTTCTTCGACTGTTCTTTGTTGTCTAGCGGGAGACTGTACACTATTCGCACTAGAAACGTATCGTTGTGAGCAGCTGCGTCCGGATGCTCTACTGAAAGCTAGTCTATATGTCAGGAGGTTGATTCGAGAAACCATCAACGAAGTGGTCCACACTGCGAGATTGAAGGTTAATTTGCGTTTATTCGTACGCTATACGTATCCCAGTTACGGCAGCACTGAAAGCCCATGCTACAGCTCGTTGATTCGACTACGACGATTCAATACCGCTAATGGCGATTCATAGTCACATGACACATTCTAAATCGACAGCCCGCGAACAAGGTCGACCACCCTTAAACAGCACTCTCAAACTCGCCGACCACAAGAGTCCGCCACAGAATATCTGAACCCGAAGACGTACTCTAACCACCAGACATACCACCTGATACTGTTCCCTGAACACTGCGCCCTCCCGCGTGCAGCTCTCTGTTCCTATTTATGAACGCTGCTCTATCCCTGCCCTTTTTTCCTCTGAGTCGTCAGTCTTCTGACTGGTCTGATGCAGCCTGCCACGAGCTCCTCTTCTGAACTAACCTCTTCATGCCAGTGAGCACCTGCGCCTTACGTCATTAATTACACTACTGGCCATTAAAATTGCTACACCATGAAGATGACGTGCTACAGACACGAAATTTAACCGACAGGAAGAAGATGCTGTGATATGCAAATGATTAGATTTTCACAGTATTCACATAAGGTTGGGACCGGTGGCGACACCTACAACGTGCTGACATGGGAAAGTTTCCAACCGATTTCTCATACACAAACAGCAGTTGACCAGCGTTGCCTGGTGAAACGTTGTTGTGATGCCTCGTGTAAGGAGGATAAATGCGTACCATCACGTTTCCGACTTTGATAAAGGTCGGATTGCAGCCTCGCGATTGCGGTTTATCGTATGGCGACATTGCTGCTCGCGTTAGTCGAGATCCAATGACTGTTAGCAGAATATGGAATTTGTGGGTTCAGGAGGGGAATACGGAGCGCCGTACTGGATCCAACGGCCTCGTATCACTAGCAGTCGAGATGACAGGCATATTATCCGCATGGCTGTAACGGATCGTGCAGCCACGTCTCGATCCCTGAGTCAACAGATGGGGACGTTTGCAAGACAACAACCATCTGCAGGAACAGTTCGACGACGTTTGCAGCAGTATGCACTATCAGCTCGGAGACCATGGCTGCGATTACGCTTGACGCTGCGTCACAGACAGGAGCACCTGCGATGGTGTACTCAACGACGAACCTGGGTGCACGAATGGCAAAACGTCATTTTTTCGGATGAATCCAGGTTCTGTGTACAGCATCATGATGGTCGCATCCGTGTTTGGCAACATCGCGGTGAACGCACATTGGAAGCGTGTATTCGTCATCGCCATACTGGCTTATCACCGGGCGTGATGGAATGGGGTGCTATTGGTTACACGTCTCGGTCACCTCTTGTTCGCATTGACAGCACTTTGAACAGTGGACGTTACATTTCAGATGTGTTACGACCCGTGGCTCTACCCTTCATTCGATCCCTGCGAAACCCTACATTTCAGCAGGATAATGCACGACCACATGTTGCACGTCCTGTACGGGCCTTTGTGGATACAGAAAATGTTCGACTGCTGCCCTGGCCAGCGCATTCTCCAGATCTCTCACCAATTGAAAACGTCTGGTCGAAGGTGGCTGAGCAACTGCCTCGTCACAGTACGCCAGTCCCTACTCTTGATGAACTGTGGTATCGTGTTGAAGCTGCACGGGCCGCTGTACCTGTACACGCCATCCAAGCTCTGTTTGACTCAATGCCCAAGCGTATCAAGGCCGTTATTACGGCCAGAGGTGGTCGTTCTGGGTACTGACGTCTCAGGATCTATGCACCCAAATTGCGTGAAAATGTAATCACTTGTCAGGTATAGTATAATATATTTGTCCAATGAATACCCGTTTATCATCTGCATTTCTTCTTGGTGTAGCAGTTATAATGGCCAGTAGTGTATTTACTATATGTATTTCAATCTGCGTCTTTCTCCCCCTGAAGATTTTACCCTCTGCAGCTCTCTCCCGTACCATGGACGTTATTCCCTGGTGTCTTGTCACATGCCCTAACATACAATCCCTTCTTGTTAGTGTTTTCTATGCGTTCCTTTCTTCTCCTATTCTGCGGAGAACCTCATCATTCCTTAACTCATCAGTCCACCTAATTTTCAACATTCATCTGTAGCATCACATCTCAAACGCTTTGATTCTCTTGTGTTCCGGTTTTCCCACTGTCCGTGTTTCACTACCATACAGTGCGGTGCTCCAAAACCACATTCTCAGAAATTTCTTGTTCAAATTAAGGTCTTTGATTGATACCAGTAAACTTCTCTTGGCCATAAATGCCCTCTTTGCCTGCGCTAGCCTGCTTTTATGTCCTCCTTACTTTGCCTGATATGAGTTATTTTGCTACCAAGGTCATCTACTTCATGATCACCAATTTTTAAGCTTTGCGCTTTTCTCATTTCTGTTATTGCTCATTATTTTTGTCTTTTTCCGATTTATTCTCAGTCCATATTCTGTACTTATTAGACTGATCATTCCATTCAACAAATGTAATTCTTCTTCACTTTTACTGAGGACAGAAATGTCATCAGTGAATTTTATCACTGATATCTTTTCAGCCTAAATTTTAATCCCACTAATGGTCCTTTGTTTTATTCCCATCATTTCTTCTTCGATGCTCAGATTCAACAATAGGGGCGAAAGACTCCATCCCTGTTCTACACTCTTTTTAATCCGATCACTTCGTTCTTGGTCTTCCAGTCTTATTGTTCGCACTTATTATCCGTCTTTCCTCATAGTTTATTCCTAGTTTTCCCAGAATTTCGAATATCACGCCCAATTTTACATTATCGAGCGCTTTTTCTTGGTCGACAAATCCTATGAGCCTGTCTTGCTTTTTCTTCAGTCTTGCTTTCATTATAAAGTACAACTTCAGAATTGCTGCTCTGCTACCTTTATCTTTCCGAAAGCCAAACTGATTGTCATCTAACAGATCCTCAGTTTTCTTTTCCATTCTTCCCCATATTCTACTTGTCAGCAGCTTGGATGTGGTGTTAAGCATATGGATTTGTGAGTTATCATACATATTGAGGTCGCACAAGTAAATTGATTTGTTCTGAGAGTGTTTTTTTTCTTTAGATTAAAAATGTAGTAACTAGAATGTTCATGATAAACGTTGTGGAAGGTCATATTTAGTTCGTTTTTTTAATTTTTTTGCTAGGAATGTGTCATAAGCTGAAAATTATATTGAGTATATTTAAAAGTGGGTATTGCAGCGAGTTTATTCCGTAGAAGTTAGATGAGATAAGGATGTGTCACATAACAGAAGGAACTGTATCATTTGTGTTGTGTAGAGTTTATAGCGAGCATCCAGTCCTTTCAAGTGGGAGAGGGGGAGTGACTGTTGCTACCTGTCCATATGTGGCATTACCACCAAGGGCGACCGTGACGCATACCATAATTCTGGTAATCTGTAGTTCCGTGAGGAAGTGCTACGCACACTGCAGAATCAACAAATGGAAGGAGGATACTGTACTCTAGACAGGTGGTTGTCATCCAAACCAGCCACCATTGGACACTAACGTTTACACACCACATGTGAGAAGTGAGGAACTAAGAGCGGAGACAAGAGGAGATATTTGCCAAATTACATCTTTAGGCCGAGAGGAAGGAACTGTTAGAGGAAGTACGAGAAGAGTACTAAGAATCAATTGTTACAAGTTACAGATATTATTTTTGTACTTTTAGACTTATTTTGAACTCACTATATTCTCATAAATTATGGGAGTGCCTAATGAAATCTATTTCCTTTTGCTTCTTAGTATCTGAGAATTTTCAGTTCCATGCCTGAAGTCTACCAGCAACCTGTTACAAATTTTTGCAACAAAATGTAAAACTTCATTCTTTACTCTAGACAGTGATTCATAATCCAAAAGGAAAATTCTACTTTTAGTATGAGGGTAATGAACTGTATAGTTTAATTCACTCCTGTTGCTAACCCCTTCTTCCGCTAGGGAGTAAATGTACTCTACGTTTGCATCTACATACATACTCCGTAAGCCACCGGATCGTGCATGCCGGACGGTACTTTGCATCACTAAAAGACATGTTCTTTCCTGTGCAACTTGCAAATGGGGTGAGGAGAAATCTACTCTCTGTATGTCTCAGTTTGAGTGCTAATCACTCTAATCTTACCACCACGATCCTTCAGTAAAATTTACCCTGGTAAATCTGCATAATACTCGCGTGTTGACCGAACCTACAGCTAACAAATGTGGGAACCCGCCTCCGAATTGCTTCTATGTCTTCCTTTAATCCGACCTGCTCCGGATCCCAAACACTCGAACAGTATTCAACAATGAGTCGCACTAGTGTTCCATATGCGGTCTCCTATACGGAGGAACACACGTCCTCAAAATTTTCCCAATAAACCGAAGTTGACCATTCGCCTTCCCTACTACAATCTTACATGTTCATTGCATTTCCCACTGCTTTGTAACGTTACGCCTAGATGTTTTATCGACTTTACTGAGTCAGGCAGCACACTAGTATTGCTGTATTCGAATGTTACGGGCTTTATTTTCCTACTCATCGTAATTAACTTACATTTTACTACATTTAGAGCTACCTGCCGTTCATCACATCAGCTAGAAATATTGTCTAATAAATCATCTTCTATCTTCCTACAGTCACTCAATGACGACACCTTCCCAAAGCTTCATCAGCAAAGAGCCGTAGTTTGTTTCTCGTGCTGCCCGTCAGATCATTTATGTATAGAGAATAAAAGCGCTCCTATCACATTTTCCTGGGGCTATCATTACGATGACTTTGTCTTTAATGTACATTCGCCGTCGAGTATAGCGTATTGGTTCTGTTACTTAAGAATTCTTCGAGTCATACCTGGGAAAATAATTCGTTAATCGTCTGCGTTGGGGTCAAAAGCTTTCCAGAAATCAAAAAAATGGTTCAAATGGCTCTGAGCGCTATGGGACTTAACATCTGAGGTCATCAGTCCCCTAGAACTTATAACTACTTAAATCTAACTAACCAAAGGACACCACACACATCCATGCCCGAGGCAGGATTCGAACCTGCGACCGTAGCGGTCTCGCGTTTCCAGACTGAAGCACCTAGAGCCGCTCGGCCACATCGGCCTGCTTTCCAGAAATCCTGGAATATGATATCTGCCTGTTGTTCTTTATCTACGGTTAGCAGGGTATCATGTGCGAAAGGGGCAATCTGAGATAGAATATGACGGTGTTAGTTGTTGTATGCTTTGTGCAACGTTCTTCTATACTAACGTTTGGGCATCGTCATCTGCGTGTTCTCTTTTGAACCGAGATACGACAGTCTATGCTTCCTCAGCATTTTCCGAATTTTGTTATTAAACCACGGCGTATTTTTTATCCTCTTAACCCACTTACTCGGCACATAATTCTCCAGAGCGCGGTTTACAATCAATCTAATCTTTGCCCATAATTCCTCTAAGTCCATCGTATTGAAATTAAAAGACAATGAGTGGTCATCATTTAGTTGCTGAATTAGTGAAGTTCGCTGGCAGGAGGAACACAACTTTTGTTCAGGCGAATACAGGGTCATAAATACAAAATCAAATAGGGGTAATGCAGGAGTCGGTTTAATAATGAATAAAATAAATAGGAATGCGGGTAAGCTACTAAAAACAGCATAGTGACGCATTATTGTGGCCAAGATAGACACGAAGCCCACGCCTACTACAGTAGTACAAGTTTATATGCCAACTACTCTGCAGATGACGAAGAAATTGAAGAAATGTCTGAGGAAATAAAAGAAATTATTCAGATAGTGAAGGGAGACAAAAATTTATTAGTCATGGGTGACTGGAATTCGGTAGTAGGAAAAGGGAGAGAAGGTTAGTGTTGTTTAACGTCCCGTCGACAACGAGGTCATTAGAGACGGAGCGCAAGCTCGGGTTAGGGAAGGATGTGGAAGGAAATCGGCCGTGCCCTTTCAAAGGAACCATCCCGGCATTTGCCTGAAACGATTTAGGGAAATCACGGAAAACCTAAATCAGGATGGCTGGAGACGGGATTGAACGTCGTCCTCCCGAATGCGAGTCCAGTGTGCTAACCACTGCGCCACCTCGCTCGGTCCGTGGGGGAGAGAAGGAAACGTAGTAGGTGAATATGGATTGGGGCTAGGAAATGAAAGAGGAAGCCGCCTGATAGAATTCTGCACAGAGCACAACTTAATCATAGCTAACACTTGGTTCAAGAATCATAAAAGAAGATTGTATACATGGAAGAAGCCTGGAGATACTGACAGGTTTCAGATAGATTATATAATGGTAAGACAGAGATTTAGGAACCAGGTTTTAAATTGTAAGACATTTCCAGGGGCAGATGTAGACTCTTACCACAATCTATTGGTTATGAACTGAAGATTGAAACTGAAGAAACTGCAAAAAGGTGAGAATTTAAGGAGATGGGACCTGGATAACCTGACTAAACCAGAGGTTGTACAGAGTTTCAGGGAGAGCATAATGGAACAATTGACAGGAATGAGGGAAAGAAATACAGTAGAAGAAGAATGGGTAGCTTTGAGAGATGAAGTAGTGAAGGCAGCAGAGGATCTAGTAGGCAAAAAGACGAAGGCTAGTAGAAATCCTTGGGTAACAGAAGAAATATTGAATTTAATTGATGAAAGGAGAAAATATAAAAATGCAGTAAATGAAGCAGGCAAAAAGGAATACAAATGTCTCAAAAACGATATCGACAGGAAGTGCAAAATGGCTAAGCAGGGATGGCTAGAGGACAAATGTAAGGATGTAGAGGCTTATCCCACTGGGGGTATCATAGATACTGCCTACAGGAAAACTAAAGAGACCTTTAGAGAAAAGAGAACCACTTGTATGAATATCAAGAGCTCAGATGGAAACCCAGTTCTAAGCAAAGAAGGGAGAGCAGACAGATGGAAGGAGTATACAGAGGGTCTATACAAGGGCAATGTACTTGAGGACAATATTATGGAAATGGAAGAGGATGTAGATGAAATGGGAGATATGATACTGCGTGAAGAGTTTGACATAGCATAGCTGTGGCAGTTCGTAGTCCTACACAGAGCCCCTACTTCTGCAGAACTTTGCACTTTGTTATATTGCCCTGATTGAATGATGAAACAGCATCATAAACTCCAAAGTGAAGTGTGTTTATACCCACAAACACAGTTTTAGGCAGTCTATTCCACATCACATGGTTCACACACTCATTTTGATTTTGAGTTAGACCATGAAGACATTTCTTTAGTAGACTAGTATCTGCGAGGTCTCGGAAAATTGGTTTTATTTCATCCATTATGGCAGGTGGCAGGTGATGAGGGTGATTGTATTGTTTCTTAGTTACCTTGCCTCTGTTGTACTTGCACCAACTATCGTCTCCTTTTGGACATAGTCCATGTTGGGGATTCTCATTGTTTGAAGCTGTATGAAAAAACAGAGCCCAGACTGCTCTTGTCATTAATTCTGCATCTGCTTGTGGGGCGGCGGGTGGAATATATGTTGTTATTTAAATGTAGAGTGTAATGTAGAAAAGATGCATTTCCCGGCCGATTCACCATATATGGGGCGGTGGGTGGAATTATTGTTGTTAAATGTTCCTATTATTTATGCTGCAGTTTGCCGTTCTCAACAATCATAATAAAAGTCTGATGTAGCTAAGTCAAATATTTTGGGCGAGAGAATTAATTTAATTACACTACACACAGTAGACGAGCTCTGTACTTGCCCTTTGGAGATACGCTATCACTATAGTTTTATAGTTATTCAATTGAAACTTATCACATCTTTATGATTATAGCGGATCTCCCTTCTACTTAAATATAAACATCCTAGCCTTATTTATTCGCCTACTTAATCTATCTTGCTTCCTTAATATCTAAGACAAAAACCAGAAAATCATGAATTTCAACTAAAATTTTAGTTTGTCAGATCCAGAATACTGTTTCTACTAAATTATTATGCAAAAGGACTTTCAATATAAATTTTTAAGTTTCTAGCTCTTTTCTATTACGCCAATGATTGTTACAGAAAAACGTCCAAATTTCGAAAATGGTTAAAGTTATTGAACTGATATTCAACATATATTGATTTAGAATTACTCCTGACATGCTAGAAACGTTTCAGGTTATTTACTTGATTTTTAAAGTATTGCACAACATTTATGACGTCAGAGCTAGTTACAGCGGACTAGGCTGGCACACAATGGAAAGACTGATGTGAATTTTATACGGCGTTAGTAGGCTGCTTCCCTACATGTTGTATTCTGTCTGATTGCTAGACCATAGCACTTCTGAATATGATCTATTGTAGCATCTGTCAGTCTATTTTTCCCATCTAAAGTTTTTCCATCACTCAATTTCTTGCCTTTCATGCTAGCCTTGAGCCGTCGAAGTCATGATCCCATCTTTTTCTGAACATGGCCAACACACTCCAGTTTGGAAATTTTCACATCGTTACCATAGGGTCTCAGTTCCTCAATTTCTTTGAAAGCTTTTGAGTCACCATCTCCAAGATAATTTATGTATCTAACATTGTACCACTTTACTGTGCGTTGATAAATACTTCTTATACCAGCAACTTCCATACCACCACTTGACCCATAGTAATTTGCCATGCACTCCTCTTCATGTTTATTTTTCATTTCCTGCTTGCATCTGCAATGCTTGGAAAGTATTCCCACATCACCTACCTTACCAGTGTCCACACTTGTAGCTGTTACTACACCATTCAGAAATGTGTGGCCTCTCTTCTGCCAGCTTCCATCAAAAGCTATGGACAAGTCTCTGCTTTTATTATTTTCAACAACTGCTTCCTCATCAGCATCTTTCATGTTTTCCTGTGCCACATCTTCTGCAGCAGAGCCTATTGCAATTATGTGTTTGTTAAATTTTGAAGGTGGAGGAGGGAGGTTCATCATGCCACACAACATGGCACCTGCAGCCCTGCCCTTTCCTATACATCGTAATCCATAAACCAGTCTAATGTTTATATCGTATAGTTTACCTGTATCTGCAGTAACATGTGAGGAATTGAAGAAAGTAACACTGTATTTGCAATAACTGCACGTCAACTCTAATTCACAAGCAAGTCCTACATGTAAGTTTGTTTTCAATGAAACACCACATTTTCCACATTGTTTGCAGCACACATTGTTCTCCAAAACGTCTGATAATAAAGAGACGTTAATTACCTCATATTTTGTAGTCCCAGCATTTAGTTTCTTGTATTCTTCTTCAATTCCATCTAGTTTTCTTCTTGAAGCACTTTCCGGTGTAGTGGGAGCAGCATCACTCAATGTATCACTACCAGTGTTGAGGTTAGTCGCTACTGGGCCATCAGATACTGATGAAGATGAATCAGAAGAATTTTTAGTACACTTTACTTTCTTGCACCAATGTACACGCTTTCTAAATACCTTTAGACTAGGTCTTAGCATGTTGAAGGAAAGAAAACTCAATGACTTCTCCACATACAACTTTCACAACAATGACATGGATGTACTCACAAAGGAAACAATACAAATGGTGCAGAATCTACTGTCAACTGTCCAGCAGTGTAGCCAACAGAAAAGCTAACTCTCTTGTGGTCAATTATATCTCTGGCAAGGCATCTCATATACAAGGTGCGGAACATCGTGTGTCGAAATTATTTTAAAAAATTATTTAAAATAGTTCTATTCAAGTCATCCAAATATTTTATACATGGTATTAAACGGGAGAGTCTAAATTTTTCGAAAATGCATTTATCCAAAAATCGATTTTTTCATCGAAAAACTCATTCCGTATGCCCTTAATAGCAACTGTTGTATTTGCAGTTAGCAACTTTGTGTTGGAACTTGGAAAGGAGTGAATGTTAGGTTGAAAAGATTTATAGCATTGGGTATTAATGATTGTAGAGAATATATATGGGTATTAAAGAGTGTAAAGAATATATGTCTTATGACAGTAGATTTGTTATTATGATGGCAGAAGTGCATAGTTAGCTCAAGCCCCACATGCTATGGCACGAAAATATATGTTTGCTACACTGAACACTCACCTTAACTGAGTAGCCCAGAGATGTGCCTGGTGTCAATGTTCACTGCGTTTTTCGTCATAAGGTGCCAGCTCCCACCTGTTATAAATCAATTTTAAGCTGAAATAAAATATAAAAACAATGCAGACAGGTACTGCAGTGAAATTTAAAAATATTGAGTCACTCACGTTGATTTTTCCATGAAAGCCTTCAATATATTGACTAAACACTTAAAATACAGTGTGAGGGGCTTTTCTGTAAGGGCGGCCATTGATAACTGATGCTACAACACTTCACTAGAAAATTCATATGTCGCGATCACGGCACTGGACAGTCTGTTCACAGTTCACAAAATACAGTTTTGTCTGCTGTCCTAAATTCCTACATTGCGCTTAACTTGATCGTTTTCGAACGGTGCTACATACATGCTTGTCCCTGAACATGGCTACAACCCAACACTACCCTCAGATGGGCGGCCCATCTGGCTCTTAGTGTCGCTCAAACTCAACTCTCCTGTCATCAAAGATGGCTGTCCTATGCACCCTCGAAACGACTGCATAACTCAAAATAATGTTTTACAAAAAAATTATGGATATTCTAAAACTAAACACAAAAACACATTTGTTACATTGAAAATTATTGAAATTTTCCAGGCAATAACAATCTAAAGTCAAATTTTTGTATCTGTCACCGTTTTTTCACAAATAATGTTCTTGTGGGGTGATTTTACTTTTCACAGATTTTTGACAACAAATATAAATAAACAAATAAAAATACGTACATAATTACTCAGATACCTCTTCAAACTGTAGAATGCTGCCGGTAGTTTCGTCTTTTTAAATTTATTTGTTACAAAAACACAGTTTCTCTCAGTCGAATCCCTCTTCCGACCTCTCATTCAAAAATGGTACAGATTCTGCTAAATTGGCTATGATTTCTGGATGCTGCACTACTAGCTACATCCACAAACACTTTGTTCATATTAATCGGCCAAAGCATTGGCGAGATATTAGCTTTTCAACTTTCATAAATTAACAATTTTTAAGACAACAATAACTTTTAAACTATTATATATTTTTGTGGTGCGTCTAGATCATTTAGCTTTAGGTACTTTTTGTCCATGAGTCCCTATGCGCATCTGCGTTTCACTCCAAGTTTTGTTTTTATTAATTTTTTTCTGGAATATAAATTCCTGAAAGTGCGCAAACAATGCCATACACACACCTGCTAAGCGTCCAGTTGGGTTTTTCCAAGGCTGTGTAAACACCAGGCACTCAGCACGGCATCATAGCAACTGCCAGCCACGAGCTGTGTGGAGGAAAACTGCCACTGTAATCTCCTCCCACGGCTTGTATACTCACAAGTACCCCCACTTGCTAATCATAAACGCAGTGCATGGTATCTAAAGTAATACCAAACCCAATCTGCGTCCTCAGAAACAAAATAATCCACAAAAATAAGTTCTACATATGTTAGCAAAAAGATTGTCTTGAACAAATGCCGATTTTATCTTATGTGGCAGCACTTGCTACCCTAACTTAACTAAACTTACGCTAAATACATTTATTCATCTGCATTTCCATGATGCTGATATGACTGGCCAAAGCTTGTAAGTAACAAAACATAAACGAATCGAAGGTGGACCAGAAATTTTTCTTAAAGTCCTCTAAATATTTTTCTTTTTCTTCAATCTTTTTATGCTGATGCACTATATTTCTTAGTAGAAATTATGCAGCACATACAATAAGTACTACACCTTTTTTTGTCTTCTGTGGTGTGCCTCTGACCTGCATCAGTGCTGCAGCTCAGATCTCAGGCGCCATTTCTCACATTCTCCTGCCAGTAAGCTAACCCAATTCTACCAGGAACAAAAAAAATTCAACCGATCAATTTCCTATCAGCAAAGGTGTCTGGGTACCAAAAACTGGCCAGATATAAACCCACCCCCTCTGCTGTCCAGACTTGATCGTTTTCGAACGTTGCTACGTCCATGCTTGTTCCCGAACATGGCTACAACCCAATACTACCCTCAGATGGGCGGAAAGTCCGGCTCTTAGCTTCGCTCACACTCAACTGTCCTGTCATCAAAGATGGCCGCCCTATGCACCCTCGAACAGACTGTCTAACTAAAACTAATTTTCACCATAAAATTATGGATATTCTAAAACTAAACACAAAACCACATATGATACATTGAAAATTGTGGAAATAATTATGGAAATAAATTGGCTATGATTTCTCAATGCAACTCTAGTAGCCACATCTGTAAACACTTTGTTCATGTTAATCGACCAAAGCATGCTAACATATTAGCTTCTGACCTTTCAAAAATTTACAGTTTTTAAGACAGCAATAACCTTTAAACTATTATATATATTTTTTGGTGCGTCTAGATAATTTAGCTTTACATATTTTTCTGTCCATGAGTGGCTACTCGCATCTCCATGTGACTCTTAGTTTTGTTTCTATCAATTTTTCTCATATTCGCACCCGCAGAGCATTCGCTCGCTACAGCCCCATAGCAACTCCCAGTCATGTGCTCTGCAGTGGAAAACTGCCACTCTAATCTCCCCCCACAGCTTGTATGCTCATTCTTTACACTTATTAATACCCAATACTATAAACCTCTTCAACCTAAAATTCGCTCCTTTCCACGTTCCACCACAAAGTTGCAAAGCTCCTAACCTGGAGACATAGTCACTTTAGTCCCAACAAATAGTATGTTTGCTTTTCTTAAACATACTAAAAGTCAAGAATCTCACAAACAAACCTACCCAGAGGATACACACACACACACACACACACACACACACACACACACACACACACACACACACACACACACACACATATATATATATATATATATATATATATATATATATATATATATAGGGCATATAATCGTAAAGAGTGTATTATAAATCTCTTCAACCTAAAAACCATAGAAGTTCATGAGTTGAAGTGATGATGACACACCTCATAACAGGGCAAGAAGGCTTGAAGTAAGGCCAGTAGAAGGCTAGAAAAGAGAGAGAAGAGTTAAGAAAGGATAATGAGGTGTTAAAGGAAGAGTTAAAGAACAAATTCAAGAATGGCCATGAGGAGGCTGAAAAAGAGGCAGAAGCGATAAAAGATGGGATTAGCAAAAATTATGAAATTGTTAGTAATAACATAGTAGCATAGGAGGATAAAATGTATGAATTACTTTCTGTTGACGTTGACATTTCTAAGTCAGAGAGCACCAGGATGTGTCTATTGTTAGGGAACATTATCAAGCAATTAGATATAAAATGAATACTTTAGACCACAGTACAGACACATATAGAAATGAAACTAATGAGAAGTTACCTCACATCAAATAGAGCCACAAGTAAATGTAATCTCAAATTAAAAAGTCCATGTTGCATTTCTTGAACAGAGATGACACATAAATATATCTTTGAAAAGATGAAATAAATTAGCCTTCCCTTAAAGGAAGTTAGTTTTTCTGAAAAGGAAATTAATTCTGAATGTGATAATCATTCTAGTGGTTGAATTTACGAAACTGCAGCTCTGCATAGTAGAGAGAAAAGCTGTCATCATGACAATAGATCCAAAAGTCATCAAGCATTGACTGTAGTGAGAATCAGATATGTATACCTGGAGATAGTACATGGCTAGGATGAAGTAATTGACACTAGGAGTAAAGAATAGTGTGAATCATTTCCCTTAATTCAGACTCAATGGGGTAGCAACAAAAGCATAGTATTCATTATTAGTCACTTACAGGGAAATGCTTCACATTGGTCTATGCTGAATTTATATCAGCCTTCAAAGCCAAATATTTGTCTGAGAACACTCAGAGGAACTTTAGGTTTCATTTATTTTTCCTCAGAGGTATTGTGATAGTTGAGATCGTTGTAAGAATTTTGTTGCAAGGTATTTAGTTGAAACAGTCAGTGAACTGCACCTCACTGAAGTATTAATAACTAGATCACCAGACAGTATTAGAGCAGACTAGTTGAGGAGATGTGGAGACAACCTCAGTCAATGGTAGGGTTATTTGACAAATTAGACTACCTGAATAGAGCAAAAGATAAACAAGAAACAAAACTAAATAACTGGATGGAAATTAGTGGAAATGGCGGGAAGCCAAAAATTGAAAAGGTCGAGTTCAGAAAGAAGATAGAACTACTTAGAATGGTTAACGAAATTCTATCTATTTGAGGCAAGATGTAAGGTAAGAATGAGGTGCTGGAGATGCAATAATAATAATATAATAATAATAATAATAATAATAATAATCACATCAACAACTATACTATTACTACTACTACTACTACAAATAATAATAATAATAATAATAATAATAATAATAATAATAATAATAGAGGTGATATTAACCTTGCGAATAGCAATGGGAATGCTAATCAAGGTAATAGTTTAACAGTGATTTAGGAAATTACTGAAAATACACAAGCTATTCCAAAGCCGAGCGCATCACAGAATCATACTGAATTCAAAAATACTTTCTCAAGGTACCAACTATAGCAATCTTTAAATGAAGAGTTGCTCGTGCAGAAAGAGGAAACGGGTTGGAAGATATCAATCTTTGTGGTTAAAGGGCTTAAGGACGAGTAGTAAAAGAATTCTTGTTGGACACAGATAATCAGGTGAGACTGTTGTCAAAGCAGATATGGAAAAGAATCAATGTAGTTGGAAGTGTCTGTTATTCCCTGTAAATAATGTACAAGCAATGGATTTAACAGGAACTAATGGTAGGAAAATAGAAGAAGAGGACACTGACATTTAGGATTTCAAGAATAATGACAGTCAATAATTGTCTCAGCTGATGTAAATTTTTCCTATTTTCTTAGGTACGGTTTGGACGGTAAGCTGTGGACTTAAGAAGAGAAAGGATGATCACACATGTCCATGATAGACAGTTATTTGCTTATTTGAGGCATGCTGCCATGGGATGGCATGTCCAAAACTGTTCAATGTTGAGGAAGATCGATTTTTTTTATTTCATTCAACTCAGCACAACTGATATAAAATTTGGATTTAGTGGTTACCAGTTTTGGGCTAACACATGCATTCTCAAACCTCACACCTTGCAATTAATCTTGAATATTCATACAATATGGTGCCAAAAGGCACAGCAAAGTATATAGTGGGCAACAAGTACCCTTATTGATCTTATCAATGGATGCATAGCTTAAGGTCAATGAGGATAATTGTTGCCCACTGTATACTTTGCTGTGCCTTTTGGCACCATATTTTATTCTTAATTGCTGTTAATAGCAAGGCATGTGGTTTGAGAATTGGCGTTTCAGCCTGAAATTGGTAACCACTACAGCTGAATTTTATATCACAGCAATTGAGATGGACAAAATAAAAAAAAAATTATCGAATTTCCTCAGAGTCAATTATGTGTCAAGCTAAATAAGAGTCATCTACAGACCAACCAAAATGATGATATGAATAGTTGTAAAGTAAAATAAGGAAGAGGAGTGAAGGAAAATGAAGGGGATATCAAGTCAAGAAAAAATGTAATGAATCATCAGCTGTAATTAAAGAGGAAAGCGACCAGTTATAAAATGTTTTAAAAAGGAATGAGAGATCTCTTAATGAGAGACTAGGATTAGCAGAAGGATTCAAGTGTAAAGTAAAGAATAAACCTCATGTACCGTTTTTAAAATGCTATATGTGATTGCTTTAAGTGCCTGTAAGGTGGTTACAAATTAAGCAAACTGAATGGTTAGCTGGAGAATAGTTGAGAGACCTGGTAATTCTTAATGAAATCGTATTGTAGAGGTGAAGAAACCGAATGGTGATGTTAGATTGGTACTAGATGCTAGGATCTTAAATAGAATAGCTTAGAGTGAGAGGGATTGGCCAGTTCATACAGAGGATATGTTGGTTTGATTTCTTAGTGCAAAATCTTTAAGTGCTATTGATCTGACAGAAAACTATTGAGAAATTCCTCTAGCAATCAAATCGAGAAAGTATATAGCTTTCTTATTTGAGGAAAAAGGCTACCAATATAAAGGTTCTGTCATTTGGCTTAAATATATTAGTTACTGAGTTTAAACATGCTCTTGATCATGCTTTAGGACAAAAACCGTTGGAACAGTGTTTGTATAGTGGTATCTACCATCTGAGAAAAATCACAGAGTACTTTTAGAAGAGTTGCTGAAGAAACTAACAGAAAAGGGAGTAACCATAAGGTTTTCTAAAGTGTTCTTTGGATGTAGTATGATAAAATTTTTGGGGCATGTAGAAAGTCAACAAGGTATTTGGATGGATCCAAAAAACATCGAGGCTATTAAAAATTGTCAAGCTCCAAAAAAAAAAAAAGAATGCAAGAGTTCAAATCTTTTCTTGGACTAATTGGAAACCATAGGAAGTACATTCCACGTCAGGTAATGAATACTGTTGTTCTTAGTTCACTGTTAAAGTCACAATGGTCACAATTGTCAGGAAGAATGGGAAGGATTGAAATAAGAGCTTAGCAGCTCATGCATTTTGGGACATCTCAATCTAAGCCAAGACTGTTGTGTTGGAGTCATGCTTTAGGATATGGTCTTGGTTTTGAGGTATTTCAAGAATCTTAAGAATAAGGAGAGAAACACCATATAACGCCCACATTTGCTAGTCAAATGTTGACTTCCTGCGAACGAAATTATTCCATTGCATAAAAGGAAACCTTTGTTATGGTCTGGGCTGTTATAAAGTTTAAATAACTATTTTGTGGACATAAAGTATTGTTTACTCAGATCATTGAGCCTTAATGTTCTTGAAGACTAGTAAATTGCTACATAGTAGAATAGGTTATATGAGCACTCTTCTTGCAGGAACATGATGTGAAGATAGTGTATATAAATGGGGAAGAGGACAAAGTACCCTGTCATGTATGAAAGATGACACCAATTGTATAATGATGAGAAAATTTTTTGTGTACAAGATCAATAAAACATATCAAAGAAACAACAAAATTATCACTGGTTTAATAAAGTTTGCAGGTGGCTGCTGTTGGCCAATGATAAGACCTGTTTACGAACCCAGTTGTCTTGTTGTGAGATCATTTAATTTAAATAAAAGTTATAAAGATTTAGTTAGGAGGCAAGTATGTAGACCCAAGTCACACATCTATATGTTGGTACGATTTTCCATAATATTTATGGTCATTTTGGGATAGAGAAGTACATTGCCCATATTAGGAACTTTTATTTTTAAGGGAGTTAACAAAGTTGTTTGCAAGGAGTTGAGAACTGTAGCATGTGTCAACAGACAAACATAAATCATTAAGAATAAAAATTCTGTCTCATCCAATAATACTACTACACATATGGGATTTAGCAGCAATTGATATTTTCGGACCTTTACCCTAAGGAACTGGACGTGTGATGAGTATAGTTTTTATATTAGAAGCTTGGCTCAAATTTTTAATACTGTACCTGGTTAAAGAAGCGAATAGTAAACTAATAATAAGGATTGTATCATAAGGTGTGACATCTAGGACATTGGATTTCGAATAATGGAGCAAAGTTGACCTCAAATGTCTTCTAAAAATTTTTACAGATATCGGATATGCTTCATCGACTGATTGCTAAATGTCACCCACAGGCAAATTGTGCAGTATGAGTAACGAGGGAGTTAGGATGCATTGGAAGAACGTACTGATATTGAACACACAAAATGACCAATGTTTCCATAAGAATTTGAAAGAATTTTAAATAATCTCCTTCATTACAGTACAGACATTGTTCTCACAGAGATTATTGAGGATGAATCCCAGAAAACAGGTAATACTGGTCAATAGTATTTTTGTTATAAAGAATTTGAATGTTGTTACTGGCTAAGTAGTGGTTATTGAGTTTGAAAATGAAATACGGTTTTGTCTTTTGGGGCTCAGTTTGTGCGATATGCTACCCTCTGTCTATAAAGCACTTGAAAGTGCTACCTATTGGTTACTTTGGTTTTGCTTAATTAATGTGCTTTTATTTAGTTTTTGCTTATTTAATTGTTGTTAAACAACCAAAATATATACAAGGAATTCCATACATCATGTGCAGTTTTGACATTCACTGCCAGGATGCAAAGGAGGACAATGAGTCATGCTAACATTGCATCACATCCCACTGTGTTTGTTTCATTAATCTCTGTAATTGGAGGGCTCTGACCTTGCAATGCGAATTGCTGCAAGTTTGTGAATGTTTGTGTTTGGGTGAAATCAGAAGAATAAATGGATAGACACCTGTATAAATAACCCAAATTCTTATTGTTATATCTGTGGTGAATTAACTCTTATATCATAAAAACGAAATCTTAATCCTCTTGTAAAAAATGCTATTGACTTTATTTTTGGTCCAAGGTTGGCGACCAAGACAAAAATGCCCCCCATGTACGCTGTTTTACCTTTGTTACACTCTTGAGAGGTTGGTTGAAAGGACTCCACATGTCGTTTGGTGTCTCTATGATTTGGAGGGATCCAGCAGATCACACAACACAGTAGGGAAGTATCACTTACATAATACAGAGTATTATGTAATTGCATGTACTAAGACATAGCGTGTTCTATGGGTCAGGAAACTAGAAAAAAAGTCAAAAAGTGAAAGAGATGAACCCTTGTCAGATTTGTTTCATGTTAATACTAATCTAATGTCATTTAAGGATGTGAATGAATAGGCTAACAAGCTCAATGACAAATATGAGAATCAAGGGTCTGTGCCACTTATCCTTAAAAGTGGGTACATCTAGAGTATTAACCATCGAGCAGGCATGGCATTTTCTATAACACAAACAGGCATGTGACATACTTTTCACACATGAAAAAACAACTGTCTTTATATTAGCAAAGTATACATATATGAGCAAAATCAAAATAAACATTCATTACCTCATTTTGTTGACATACATAAGTGTTACCAAATAGTAAAGGACCACTCGAAGCAATGAACGGTGCAGTTACATCAGATCCCAGTCAGCTACTTATATGATTGCTAATTATCTCGTGGACAACTACCTCATTGTGGTACTGTACTGCAGGCTTGGAGTCTGGGTCATCTTCTTGCACATATCGAAAATTGTTCTCATCTAGCTCACTGTTTATTTTATATTATCTGGGGTACCTGGCTTCGCCCAGGAAGTCAATATGAGACTGTGTGATAGCTGGAATAAAAGGATAAACCTTAAAATATAAGAGTTGTGTTGAAAAATATTCTACTTACAATGTTTGTTTATAAACATTTTGATTTTGTATGTACGTACAAATTTTTCGAATTTTCTACTCAAGAGCAAGCTACGTATAGTTGACCATGAGAGAAGCAGGAGTCTTTGAGGTTGATGACACAATGTTTTAAAGTTTGTCTTGCATTTTGTTAATTATAAAACTGTAGGCTAATTTGATTGAAAATTGCAGTTTTTAAACCTGAATGGCAGCTCAGTAGAAATCAGTGGTATCCTGGGTATAAATAGTGTGTGTCCTTTGTACTTCCTGTCGTACGTTTGGCTTCGATGAGTAGTATGATCGGAGATCCAATTTGAAGTTGGAGGCAGTGTAATGACACTCCTGCTACTTGGAAGAGTTTAGAAATTCTGTAGGGAAGTTCACACTTTCTTCAACATTTACCATTATATCAAACGATTTGCCTATTGTCTATTCAATGGGAATTTTCTTTTGAGTATTAAAGTTGATATCGTCGACAATATTATTTTTAGTTGCCAAAACTGTCCTTTCAAATAGCCAGACCAGATTGGTATAGTTGTGAACAATGTTTGGATAAATTTGGTAGATGAGTTCGTTTTTAGCAGTGGCTAATGAGTTCGTTTTTAGCAGTGGCTATGTTGCAGAGACAGCAAAGGACTTGGAAGAGCAGTTGAACAGAATGGATAGTGTCTTGAAGGGAGGATATAAGATGAACATCAACAGAAGCAAAATGAGGATAATGGAATGTAGTCGAATTAAGTCAGGTGATGTTGAGGGTATTAGATTAGGAAATGAGACACTTAAAGTAGTAAAGGAGTTTTGCTATTTGGGGAGCAAAATAACTGATGATGGTCGAAGTAGAGAGGATATAAAATGTAGACTGGCAATGGCAAGGAAAGCGTTTCTGAAGAAGAGAAATTTGTTAACATCGAGTATAGATTTAAGTGTCAGGAAGTCATTTCTGAAAGTATTTGTATGGAGTGTAGCCATGTATGGAAGTGAAACATGGACAGTAAATAGTTTGGACAAGAAGAGAATAGAAGCTTTCGAAATGTGGTGCTACAGAAGAATGCTGAAGATTAGATGGGTAGATCACATAACTAATGAGGAAGTATTGAATATGATTGGGGAGAAGAGAAGTTTGTGGCACAACTTGACCAGAAGAAGGGATCAGTTGGTAGGACATGTTCTGAGGCATCAAGGGATCACCAATTTAGTATTGGAGGGCAGCGTGGAGGGTAAAAATCGTAGGGGGAGACCAAGAGATGAATACACTAAGCAGATTCAGAAAGATGTAGGTTGCAGTAGGTACTGGGAGATGAAGAAGCTTGCACAGGATAGAGTAGCATGGAGAGCTGCATCAAACCAGTCTCAGGACTGAAGACCACAACAACAACAACATGTTGCAGAAATCACTGTTGGGTTTAATGAGGCCAGTTGTCAGGTCAGGAGGATACGTGTCTTCACCTATTCATAAACGTTGTTGAACAAAATGTGCTGTTGTTACATCTATCGATAGTTCAACTCTCATATTTTTTGTTAGACGCAGTATTTGTATGAGTGGCCAGAGACGAGACTTTTTTAAAGCATGCATTAATCTAGTCTGCTGGTGTTGGCGTGGGGATAACGGGAAGTGTTTGTCGAAAGTCTCCTGAGAGTATGAGTAGAGCTCCTCCCAATGCTTCAGTGTTTCCTCGCAAGTCTTGTAATGTTCTGTCCGTCGCTTTGAGTGATTTCGTTATGTGCCACTGTGCATTCGTTGCATAAGATAATTTTAGCTTGCTTTAGAAGTTTACCGATCCAGATGTTGTTGAGATTTTTAAGAATTGTTCTTTGGCTATATTCAATGATAGTTGTAGCGCGGAATGGGCAGTTTGTCCTCCTTTCATAAGTGTGGCTGCAATGCTGGATGATGGCACTGCAAGTGCAATGTGTTGTTTATCATGTGTTGCTGCCAGCGATAGATTTATTAGAAACGTTTTCCCAGTGCCGTCTGGTGCGTCCAAGTAAATAATTGCTCCAGTGTCGTTGTCGATCCGATCCATGATAACTTTGTAAATATCCTTTTGATTGTAACTGAGGAGTGTTGATTGAAAGCAATGTATTGAAGTAGTTTGTTGATGTAACTTTTTTCCTTTGTAAGTTCGAAGTTCAGCACACTGATAACCTCATTGCATCCCAAGTTGCACTAAAGTCTGGTTGTTTATTCATAAACATCTATCTCACAGGCGAATGAGTGTTTCATTGAAGATGTCATCGTTGAATTCGATGGTCAGTTCAGGATGAGCTTGTCGGATGTGGTACAGCATGTCATTACTCATACTCTCTCAAGAAGTCTCATAGCTATTAGAATTGTGGCGAATAAGTATCTCATTTGTTCAGCTGTGGCTGTGAGTAAGGCTTACTGTACTGTTAATTCCCAGTGGTTGTCGTTTTCCACTAGTGCTAAGCGTTGGCATGCTTTCTTGTACGTCTTCCGCAGGAAACCATCAACAGTTTTGAGATCTATTGAACTTGTTGGCCCCCATATTTCGTGTAGCAACATCCAGAGGTACATAGAAACAGTCGGCGTTGTTCAGATGTACGAGGTATACTCGGACTAGAGTGCCACCTATCATGATTCCTGGATGATATCCTATTTGAATTCCTTGTTTTCGTCACTGAAATTTTTTTATTGTTGTGTTCCATGTATAACAGGCAGGGGCGTCGACATACAATAGTGTTTTTGCGAATGGATCCGTTTGGCACAGTTCCTAAAAAGCTGTTAATGTTGTGTTGTGAGGTGGTTCGCTTGTAATTTTCCTGGCGGTGTCTTTTGTGAAGTAAACTCCCTGTCCATTCTCCAAAAATACTGCTAGATATAGCACTGTTGGTTCGCGTTCGTGTACGGGAAGACCGAAAATCCGCCATGCTGCTTCATTGCTGTTGATGTATCTTCCCGTTTGGCACATGAGGACCTCATTGTTTCTGTCTTGTTGTTCGCTGCCTTAAGCTATTTGAAATACTGCCATGTCACTGCGTTTGTTCAAATCCTTACGAACATATTTGATGGATTTACATGGTACTACCCATGGATTATCTATTTCCAGTTCGTCGCCGCCTCATATTAGTATCTTTCCTATGAAGACACCGTTTTTGGTTGATCGTTTCCTCTATTCGGGATAGCTATCAACTTCGGTTTCTGTGTCGCTCAAGTATGGTTTTAGGTTTTTATTTTCTTTTTCTTTTTACATTTTCCATCAGTCATACATGGCGAATTGGGGCTTAAAGACCCGCATGGTTCTCGAATCATGGTTTTCACTACTATGTTGTACAATTCCAGATCTTCTTGTGGCTTGGGAAATTCAGCTAAGATGATTTTGTCGATATCCATGGAATGAATTCTGTCTTGCAACCATATGAGATTGTGCGAGTGAGGCAGTCCTTGGTTTTGCCATTCGATTGCGTACATCGAGCATCCAACAGCTCCAAAGGTGTGGTATTTTGTGGTGAATTCAGTAAATCGCATTTGTTTTTGTCGGAAAGCTCGGGCAGTTACGTCACATCAATCCTTGGGGGCTTTTCTGTATCTTAGCTGTCCTTTTATTTCTGGCCACAGGAGTTGCATGTGACTGTTATGGAGAGGTCGCGTCATCGATAAGTTCTTATGTAGGTTAGTATCTTCAATATATTCATGCGTGTATCTCGGACTTCCTATGTGTGATGATGGTAAGATTACCATTGTTTCAGCGTTTTCAATGTTTCCATAATTCATGATTGCATCTTGAAGGTGGGTGTATTCTATGCTTAGCTTTCTCTGATTCAGTAAAAGGTAAAGAATCCACTCCGCTCCTGTTTTTGAATTCATATCTGCCAGGAATGTTTGGAATAAACGGCGATGTTGAGAATGTGATTGTATGTTTCGTTGTCTTTGATCATTAAGTGGTAAGCATAGAATTCCTTGGAACTGACTTTTTTGTTCGTTTCTTCGCATGTTTTGGGTTGGATTTGTTTCACATTAAAATGACATCCGTCCTCTCCATGTAGAAATATTAATGGATATTGGAGGGCATCATATGTGTCTCAGCAATGTAGACCTCCTATTCCTCGATGTAAATTATGTCACAGTTTGTGTTTTCATTGTCCAAAATTACGAGGGCGGCTTCGCCTATCTGAGGTGCAACAAGTCGATGTTCGTTTTCTACTTGTGGTCTTTTGCAGGCTCGAATTACAGCTTTATAGTAATTAGTAATTATTCGATCTAGTGCTCTATTGAATATATAAATCAGTTACTTTATTTGTGTAAGATCCTCTATACATCTTGGACTACTTCTCGTCTCAGTCCACTGATATTTGTGCATCGTTGATCAATTTTGTGTTTCTTCATTTCCGATGAAATGTACTTGCAGAACTTTATGGTCTACGTTGGGTAGTGGTAATAATGATTCCATGTTGTTCTAGATTAGTTCTTGGATGGAAAAAACATAGTCAATTTCATCTCTGTTAGTGTTGATCGAAGTGACACCGAGAGAAATCTTTTGGTAGCAGGCATTGTACGATTTAATATTTAGAAGAAAGTGTTTTGATTCTGGAGTTTCCCCGATCATGTCACGAAAAAATTCCCACGGAGGTGCTTCCAGCAGTGGTGTAAGAATTTTCCCATACATGCAACAGAATCCTGGTGTGTCTCTACTAAATTTTTTCACGATGCAAAACTGGCAGATTTTATCAATTTTTTCGATTACGACGTGTTTGTGTTTGTTATATTCTTTCGTCGGGTCATAGTGGAATGCTCCATTTGTTAAGTTGTACTGTTTATTCGTCCTCATCAGCACTTCTCGTAGGCTGATATTTTCATGGCTGGTATGAGTTTGCAGTACTTTATTATACGATTTTGTCGCAATTCTTGATTCTTCAATCCATTCATTGCGTTGGTCTTCGGTTTCTCTGCTTCTCATAGTGCTCATTGTCGTCTGTTGCGAACTTAAAAATACTTTGCGCTCTTCGTCTGTTTCGTTTTCTCTCTGTCACTTTTGTTTTCGCCGTTTTGCTTCAGAACTGTCAATCTCCTCCTCTTTTACGTTTGGGCATCGTCTAAGATAAAAAGCAAATCAACTTTTTACTAACAAATACACTATGTACACCCTTTTCAAACTTTATTTTCGATTTATATTCAGCCACTGTGTTATTTTGACTACTCACACTTCACTGACTGCACTACTTTTTCGGTTTCTCCCTTTGTTACTGATAAGAAACTGACTTTCGAACCCAAGACGGGTCTTGATTCATATATTCCTACAACTGAGTAAGCCCTCCAGTGGCGAATTCCAGAACAAATGTTCAAATGTGTGTGAATCCCTAAGGGAGCAAACTGCCGAGGTCATCGGTCGCTAGCCTTACACACTACTTAAACTAACTTATGCTTAGAACAACACACACACCACGCCCGAGGGCGGACTCGCGCAACCCGTGACATGGCGTCCCAGACCGCGCGGCCACTCCACGCGGCCTTCCAGAACATACCAAAGAAATTTCGAATGGTTCACAATGTTCCAGAACATTCCATAACATTCGAGGGTGTTCTCGAATATTCGACAATGATCTGGGATGTTCCCAAACATTATGGAATCTTTCCGAATGTTTCAGACTATTCCCAAACATTCCAGAACATCTCAGATCATTGTGAAACATTGCAGAACATTCTGGAATGTTGTGGAATGCACTCGAATCCTCTCAAATGTTCTGGAATATTCTCGAATGTTCTAAAATTTCTAGAGGACGAATCTTCCCAGCCTTTATATGTTCAGAAGCATGTCCTTCAGGTAAAAGGGAAACCTTCTTCATGGATGGTGGTAGAAAGCTAACACACCATATAACTCCCTTGATCATACTGGTACTCGTTTATGAGTTTTAGTGGCAAGACCATTGTACACTTAATTTTATAATATATATTGAATATTGATTACTGCAGTTCACTTGAACGTACGATGGCACAACAAATCACTCTGTTAACTGAAACAATAATCAAGGAATACGTATGGGCTTGCAGTTATAAAACAACAATGGAATGGCACAAGACAATGTTATTTGTCACTGTAATATTTCATACAGAAGTGTGCTCACTTAAAAGCTAATCACATTGTGGTTATGTTCTGGTAAGAAAAGATGAAAAATAAAAGTAAAATTAGTGGTCATTTGGAAGTGTAAAGAAAGGGAATGGTTAACGAAAATATGAATATAACTACCAAATCAAAGTTTGTACTTTGTATACTAGAGCAAGAAAATAAGAAACATTTAAAGAGAAGGAAGGAGGCCTAGGGCTTGCCGGAAGCACTTGGTTTGGTGAAGTGATCAGTAAGACATTTAGGTGTCATTATTGAAGCAATACACAGGGAAGAAATTAAATTGCCAACTCTAGTTGTGTAGTTGTCATTTTGTATATGGTTGTACATTTATGTAATTTGGTTATAATACCATTGTCTACTTAAAAAGTTGTATATCTGAAGATCTATTTGCAAAAATTTGAGGATGTAAACAGTATATTAATGTGTAGCATGTGCTGAGTAGTCTTGCAATCTGAAGTAAGAAATTATGGATTTGATGGAAATCAGCTGGTATCAGTGATCAAGTTTAAAGTTTCCTTTTAAGATAGCACAGAACTTTAGTGAACGAAGAGTTGTCTGTCAGAGACAGGGGTAAAGATACTCAGCATGCAATGATTTAGCCAAAGGTGTCCTCTGGAACTGACAGAATATTGGTTTTAAATCCAATTTTTTGTGGGTGTATTGATTGTTTTTTTATAATTAATACACATCTATCGAACATAGAAAATCATAAGAACCGAGGACTTCACTCAGTAGTTGAGGGAGAAGGAACGCTGAATTAAAATGCATAAGAAAAATTTCTTCCCATTCTGTTTAATTTGTAGTTGGAGGTACTAAAATATACTTGGGGGTTTTAAAATGTATTGGTATTGCTATAGTTAGCATGTGTCAATGGTTTTATCATCTATGAGAGGTAGAAAAAATAGTTGGACATTGGATATCACTAAAAGTAACATTGATTAGCAGTTGATCCACAATAAATTTGTTTTTAGGAGGAGGTTCTGTGACATGCCAAAGTACTGTATGGTTGGTGACACAACAAAATTCGTAGCTCAACCTTCGTTATGAATCAATGGTATGCTAAGTTTAAATTACAACATGGCTGTTGTTTTGTAGATTTCTTTTCTTATTTGTAATTGCAGTGTGTAATGCACTGCAGTCAAAGAAGAGCTGAGAGTGGTATGAGTTGATGTGGTGACAAGTAGAACATCATGCGGAAACTCCATGACACCCCAGGAATAAACAAGCAGACAATGGCCACTGCATGAAGTACAGAAGACCAGTTATGAAAATGATTATTTTCAGGTACTAATAGCAGTTCGTTTGCCAAAGTTTAATGGTTCCTTTCATGTTCTAGTTTGGACTAAATGGACAGTTCATGTCTCAGTTCAGACTGGATACTTCGTTATAGGATCCAGAAGAGACAGTAACTAGTACAGGTCTGGGCTGAATTGTACATAGGACCGTATCTTACTGAACTGCCCTCAAGTGATGAGTCACACTCTTGAGTGGACATTTGCTAGTGTTTCCAACTGAATACCAGGAGATCAGTAACTGATGTCTAGACTGAACCACATCTCCAATCAGTTCATTCTGTCTTTTAGTGGACTGGATATTATTGTGATTTGCATTGCTTGCTCAGAGTAGATTCTATTGTGATATATATTGCTTAACAATTTGTTTATAGATGTACCACCCATATAAGAATAAAGATAGCAAGCTCAACTTTTTCTTCATGTATTATTGTAACCATGACATATTCAACTGATAGGGCTATTAGCTACTTATGTCATTGAGCTGAGAATCCCATTACTGCTGCAACAATCATTTGGGACAAGTATAATGTTACAAGCCAAAATTTGAATTATTTAAATAATGACAATTAAAACCAGCAGCTGCACTGGAATGCAACATCATTTATTCAACACATGCTACCAGTTTTCGACGCCAAAAGACGTCATCTTCAGGCCCCAAGCGTAATCTGCCATCCATAACCGCAATGATAAAGGCCAATGGAGCCTTCAAATGGAAACAGTTATTAAGCAGGTACACCAGCATGTACAATGAACAAAGTCGTGTGCAGTGGGGCCAAAAACAAGCCAGAGAGCATTCCAAGTACAAATAAAATGTAAATAGACAAGTATTGAGAAAGGGAATAAGAATAAGTATGAGTCACAACACATTTAAGAAACTAGTAGATGAACAGATACCACCCCTCTCACTTTTTTTTGTAGGCCGACCTTTGCTTTGTTAAAATAGAAACAACATAAAAACTGATAGTGGTGATATTATATTACAGTAAAAAGGAAGGTATTACTGAAAATGAGTTTCTATATATTAGCTACCTCTTATGTATCTACATACAAGCAAGGCCAAGGTCTTATGTAGAAAATTAAAGCCTCCAGTACTCAGCTAATCCTTCAAAATGTGCCAGACAGGCTCAAAGGGATGTTGTTCTGCAGTCATCTTTTTTTATGACAGGGGACTACCTCTACCGATAGCCTCCCAGTTTCTACATACTGCAGTGGTTCAAACTCAGAGAAAAGAAGTTCAGCTAAACTGATGAATATCAAATCAGACATATGATCCACCAAAAGGCTTTTCTCAAAGGGATTACAATCTCATTCATAGAGCTAAATGAGTACTGAGATTCAGCTGTTGATATAGCAACAGTATCTGAAGCATAAAGCAACAGAGGTAGAAAATCAGGCTTCCTTTTAATATTTCTGTGTTCTATCTACTCCTTCTGCTATCTGAGATCCTAAATTGTTTGCAGAGATGAACTATATATCTAGCTTCCTGGGCAATTCAGATGGGCTTAACACTGTAAAATCACAGAGGAAATCATTATAGCTACTACTAATTTGCAAATCTTGGTTCATTCCACTGTAAGAATACTGAGTAGTTAACAATCTTGATTCTAAATTTACAGCAAGACTCCTGTAAAACTGTCCTGTGTGAATGATTTGTATTTTATTGGATCACAACAGAGGCACATATTTGAATTCACTTAGTTTAATCACACTATTAGCTAATTTAACATAATGGTCAGGATTCTGCTGCTGTTATGGTGTAGAGTCAAATACTGGCACTCCAATCAGGAATGTGAGAGCAGAGAGGGCTGTGAAGAATACGTCCGCCAAGTGCACACTGACTGGCCCTTCTCCAAGATGACAGTGCGACAGCAGTGGCATCTATGTGAAGAGAACATAAGCGCTGTGCCTTATTGCCCACAGCCAGTTCTACAGAGGCCTCAAGACAAGCGACCTGAATAGAAGTGTCAAAGCTCATTACTTTGCTTGTGCATTCTATGTAACACAAACTTGGAATTCTTATACTGAACAGGTTTCTTATTTTGTCGCCATTTGCTTGTGACACATCTATGTATTTCTCTAAGTATTGTCGTTTATTTTTCGTAATAAATGACTGCAACTGTTTACAAACTGCAACCAGCGCCTCCTGAGTCTGCACACAGCATGCACACACCCTATCCATCCTAGTACTACTCACTTAAGAATGAAACAGAGAAAGCTAAATATGTACCTAGCTGCTCTCCTTGTGTGCCACCAACGGAGGCTGGTGACTGACTAAGCGATACAAAACAAACAGATGACATATGTGTTACATAGTGCGAGAGTCTGCACTTAAATTTACTAAAACATGAGACTACAACTCTCACAAAGCGCACAAGGAATTTAAAGATTAGACTATGGAAGTACAAAGGAAAAATGTAACTTGTTACTCTCCTTGTGTATAACCAATGGAGATCAGAACACAAGTAGAGGAATCCTTATGTCCCTGAGCACCCTGCTGCAAGATGTTCCTTTATCTGCTAAGCATAACATTTTAACTACACTCTTCAGTAGAATAAATACCTCTTTGATTTTATATTCTCTGTAATAAAAGATCATGGAGTAGCATAGTATTGACTAGAAGTATGTTAGAAATTCCTTATGCTGATCAACATAATGAGAGAGATTTTTAATTGCAAGGCCCTCAGAACTGAGCTGTTAGGTTACGTCTGTGACAACTTTTTTAAATAACAGTTTCTGAGTTTACTGTAGTGTCATCTGCTCTTGTTTTTTTATATTACACAATTACAAGCACCTGTCTTCTTATCTCGATTCGTCTATTTCTTCATCTCAATTTTCCACAAATGTGTGAGACTCCTATCTACTAAAATAAATTAAGCAATTCAATTCAATTCAATTTATTATCATCAATTTTATCATATACATGATACAGCAATTGTATAATAGAAAGAAAGAGAGAGAGAGCATGATTTATATTTTTAACAATTAAGGGAAATAACATTTTGTTAGTTACACTTTACATATTTTGTCTTCTTTTTATATGAAAGATGAGAAAAATAAATTTACAAGGTTCATACAAAGAAAATCCATTAAAGGGAATAACATTTTCTTAATTACACTCAAATATTTTTCTTAATTAAACATCACATATTTTGTCTCTAGTTACATGCAAATTGGAAAAAAATGAAGGATTATGCAGAAAAATTAAAGGTGAGCACTATCTGTTTAGATAGCAAATAAATTCATCAACGTTATAGAAACTCTGACCTAATAGTAGCCTCTTTAATTCTTTTTTTAAATGTATGTAGGTTTTGTATACTTTTTATCTCTTTTGGTAAGGCATTGAACATTATTTTGGGTAGATACATCACACTATTTTGGTACAGGGATTTTGAATGTTCCTATGGAAGTCGTGCCTGTTTCTGGTCTGATAGTCATGTACTTCACTGTTTAGAGAAGAGAATTCTTTATTTGACTTTAGGAAGCATACGGATCCATAGATGAATAAACTAGGGAGGGTCAAAATTTTCAGCTCCATAAAGAGTCCTCTACATGGATCTCTGTAGGCAACACCCTTCAGAATACAAATAACTCTCTTTTGGAGCTTAAAATAACTTTTTTGCGAAACCTGCATTCCCCCAAAATACAATACCATATCTAAGATTAATATCAATGTAAGAGTAGTAGGCACGCAGTACTGTTTCAAAATTGCAGTTTACTTAAAGTTTTCTTAATGTATAACAGTATTTACTAAGTTTTTTATTCAATAGTTCAACATGTTTTTCCCATCTCAAGTTATTGTCCAGCCATACACCTAAAAATTTTGTAAAAGAAGTTTGTTCTATCAGACCTTTCCCACTCTCTACTCTTATGTTATTTTTTACTTTGTTCCTTATGTGCCTAAAGTTCATCCAAGTGGTTTTTTGTCATTTATAATTAAGTAAGTGTCCTTGAGCAATTCAGCTGCCTCATTCATTGTTGAAGCTATTTTTTCTTGTAGGTCAGCTTTACTAACTCCCTTAATAAAAAGGCTCATATCATCTGCAAAAAGTACTGGTTCTGCTCTTGTTAGATGGTTATGAAAACCATTAATAAGAACTATGAAGAGCAGAGGGCCTAGAACAGTACCCTGGAGTACAGTACAGTTGACTTTCAGATATGTTGAGTAATATTTTGTGCCATTATGTATTATTTCACCACTTTGATATCTGTTGCACAGATACAATTGAAACCAGCTGCATGCTTTTCCATGTACTCCATAGCAATACAGTTTCTCCAGCACAATATCATGGCTGATGAGGTCAAATGCCTTGGATAGATCTAAAAATATTCCACAGTTTAAGTCCTCATTATCCATTGCAGTTAAAACCTGTTCCAAGAAGTGATATACAGCTGTTTCTGTAGACCTGTTTTTCCTGAATACATTCTGTGCATTGGTTAGAATTTTGCATTTGTTCATGAAAACCCCCCATGAACTACGGACCTTGCCATTAGTGGGGAGGCTTGCGTGCCTCAGCATTACAGATACCACAACAGAGGGGTATCTGTTGAGAGGCCAGACAAACGTGTGGTTCCTGAAGAGGGGCACCAGGCTTTTCAGTAGTTGCAAGGGCAACAGTCTGGACGATTGACTGATCTGGCCTTGTAACACTAACCCAAACGGCCTTGCTGTGCTGGTACTGTGACCGGCTGAAAGCAAGGGGAAAGTACAGCCATAATTTTTCCTGAGGGCATGCAGCTTTACTGTACGGTTAAATGATGATGGCGTCATCTTGGGTAAAATATTCCGAAGGTAAAATAGTCCCCCATTCGGATCTCCGGGTGGGGACTACTCAAGAGGATGTCGTTATCAGGAGAAAGAAAACTGGCGTTCTACGGATCGGAGCGTGGAATGTCAGATCCATTTATCGGGCAGGTAGGTTAGAAAAATTAAAAATGGAAAGGGATATGTTAAAGTTAGATACAGTGGGAATTAGTGAAGTTCGGTGGCAGGAGGAACAAGACTTCTGGTCAGGTGAATACAGGGTTATAAACACTAAATCAAATAGAGGTAATGCAGGAGTAGGTTTAGTAATGAATGGGAAAATAGGAATGTGGGTAAGCTAATACAAACAGCATAGTGAACGCATTATTGTGGCAAAGATAGATATGAAGCACAGGCCTACTACAGTAGTACAAGTTTATATGCCAACTAGCTCTGCAGATGACGAAGAAATTGAAGAAATGTATAATGAAATAAAAGAAATTATTTAGATAGTGAAGGGTGACGAAAATTTAATAGTCATGTGTGATTGGAATTCGGTAGTAGGAAAAGGGAGAGAAGGAAACATAGTAGGTGAATATGGATTGGGGCTAAGAAATGAAAGAGGAAGCCGTCTGGTAGAATTTTGAACAGAGCACAACTTAATCATAGCTAACACTTGGTTCAAGAATCATAAAAGAAGGCTGTATACATGGAAGAAGCCTGGAGATACTGACAGGTTTCAGATAGATTATATAATGGTAAGACAGAGATTTAGGAACCAGGTTTTAAATTGTAAGACATTTCCAGGAACAGATGTGGACTCTGACCACAATCTATTGGTTATGATCGGTAGATTAAAACTGACGAAACTGCAAAAATGTGGAAATTTGAGGAGATGGGACCTGGATAAACTGACTAAACCAGAGGTTGTACAGAGTTTCAGGGAGAGCATTAGGGAACGATTGACAAGAATGGGGGAAAGAAATACAATAAAAGAAGAATCGATAGGTCTGAGGGATGAAGTAGTGAAGGCAGCAGAGGATCAGTAGGTAAAAAGACGAGGGCTAGTAGAAATCCTTGGGTAACAGAAGATATATTGAATTTAATTGATGAAAGGAGAAAATATAAAAATGCAGTAAATGAAGCAGGCAAAAAAGAATACAAACATCTCGAAAATGAGATCGACAGGAAGTGCAAAATGATTAAGCAGGGATGGCTAGAGGTCAAATGTAAGGATGTAGAGGCTTATCTCACTAGGGGTAAGATAGATATTGCCTGCAGGAAAATTAAAGAGACCTTTGGAGATAAGAGAACCACTTACATGAACCTCAAGAGCTCAGATGGAATCCCAGTTCTAAGCAAATAAGGGAAAGCAGAAAGGTGGAAGGAGTATATAGAGTGTCTATACAAGGGCGATGTTCTTTAGGACAATATTTTAGAAATGGACGAGAATGTAGATGAAGATGAAATAGGAGATATGATACTATGTGAAGAGTTTGACTGAGCACTGAAAGACCTGAGTCGAAACAAAGCCCCGGGAGTAGACAACATTCCATTAGAACTACTGACGGCCTTGGGAGAGCCAGTCCTGAGAAAACTCTACCATCTGGTGAGCAAGATGTATGAAACAGGTGAAATACCCTCAGACTTCAAGAAGAATATAATAATTTCAATCCCAAAGAAAGCATGTGTTGACAATGTGAAAATTACCGAACTATCAGTTTAATAAGTCACAGCTGCAAAATACTAACGCGAATTCTCTACAGACAAATGGAAAAACTAGTAGAAGCCAACCTCAGGGAAGATGAGTTTGGATTCTGTAGAAATGTTGGAACACGTGAGGCAGTACTGACCCTACGTCTTATCTTAGAAGATAGATTAAGGAAAGGCAAACCTACGTTTCTGGCATTTGTAGACTTGGAGAAAGCTTTTGGCTTAGTTGACTGGAACACTCTCTTTCAAATTCTGAAGGTGACAGGGGTAAAATACAGGGAGCGAAAGGCTATTTACAATTTGCACAGAAACCAGATGGCAGTTATAAGAGTAGAAGGACATGAAAGGGAAGAAGTGGTTTGGAAGGGAGTGAGAGGGGGTTGTAGTCTCTCCCCAATGTTATTCAATATGTATATTGAGCAAGCAGTGGAGGAAACAAAAGAAAAATTCGGAGTAGGTATTAAAATCCATGGAGAAGAAATAAAAAATTTGAGGTTCGCCGATGACATTGTAATTCTGTCAGAGACAGCAAAGGACTTGGAAGAGCAGTTGAACGGAATGGATAGTATCTTGAAAGGAGGATATAAGATGAACATCAACAGAAGCAAAACGAGGATAATGGAATGTAGTCGAATTAATTTGGGTGATGCTGTGGGAATTAGATTAGGAAATGAGACACTTAAAGTAGTAAAGGAGTTTTGCTATTTGGGTAGCAAAATAACGTAGAGAGGATGTAAAATGTAGAATGGCAATGGCAAGGAAAGCGTTTCTGAAGAAGAGAAATTTGTTAACACCGAGTATAGATTTAAGTGTCAGGAAGTCATTTCTGAATGTATTTGTATGGAGTGTAGCCATGTATGGAAGTGAATCATGGACGATAAATAGTTTGGACAAAAAGAGAATAGAAGCTTTTGAAATGTGATGCTACAGAAGAATGCTGAAGATGAGGTGGGTAGATCACATAACTAATGAGGAAGTATTGAATAGGATTGTTTGTTTTTGTTTGCACTATATTTTATGACCTTATCAGGAATACCAACACATCCATAGGACATTTTATTTTTCAGCTTATTAATTGTATTTCTTACTTCTGAATGCATAACTGGGTACAAAAACATTGTCTTTTCATTTGCTGGAACTTTTGACTTACTACCTTTAGAGTTCCCCAGGTTCTTGATAAGATTTTGAGCGCTGTTATTGTAGTAGTCATTGAACATATTGGCAACACATCGAGGGTCTTCAACAACTTTTCTTCCCTTTTTTATGATAAGATTATCGTTTGTCACTTCGGATTTATCAATGTTATGGTTTATGACCTTCCAAACTGATTTGGTTTTATTGCTGCCTTTTCTGATAATTAAATCATTGTTCAGTTTTTTTGCTGCATGAATAACTTTTCTGTAGCACCTAAGATATAGTTTTAAAGCTGCATTACGCTTTGAATGCCAGCCTAGATTTCTGAGAGTACCTGCAGATTTCTTAATTCATGCAGTTAATCATGAATTAGATTTGAGAGAGATTTTTACTTTTTTGAGGGGGAAAGCGACATCAAAACAGTATTTATAATCAGAAATATTTAGAGTCTACAATTTTCTTTGGGTCTCTGTCCCATGCAACACTATGCAGCATGCTATTAAAATTACAAAGGCTACTTTCATTAATATGTCTTGTTTCTATATAGTTTCCACTGTCATGTTTTATCCTAACCATATTTTTTTATAAGACCTTGATTGCCATGTTGTCAGAGAAACCAGTATCTGTTACTTCAACCTCATAATTACTGGTCTCTTTGTTAACAAACACCTGATCGATTGTTGTCTCACACCTATCTCCATACCTGGTGATATCAGTTACTGTAGCTTCTAAATTACATGAGGTGAAGAGATTTAGATTTGATTATATTAGTACTTGTTCCATAGATCATGAATACGACACTTTGTAATGATGTGGAACGTGTCAGGTGGCTATACAAGATATTACGTTACACAAAATATTACATGACATTTAACATTTTCAGTTTTTTGTGGGGGTTGGGGAAATTACCCAAAAATTCTTCTAATGAGTAGAAGGAGTTGCCATTAAGAAGTTCTTTTAATTTCCTTTTAAATGCTTTATGGATATCAGTCAGACTTCTGATGCTATTAGGTAAATGGCCAAAGACTTTTGTGGCAGCATAATTTACCCCCTTCTGAGCCAAAGGTAGATTTAACCTTGAGTTGTGAAGATCATCCTTTCTCCTAGTGCTGTAGCCACGTACACTGCTATTACTTTTGAATTCGTTTGGATTGTTATTAGCAAATTTCATAAGTGAATATATACACTCCTGGAAATGGAAAAAAGAACACATTGACACCGGTGTGTCAGACCCACCATACTTGCTCCGGACACTGCGAGAGGGCTGTACAAGCAATGATCACACGCACGGCACAGCGGACACACCAGGAACCGCGGTGTTGGCCGTCGAATGGCGCTAGCTGCGCAGCATTTGTGCACCGCCGCTGTCAGTGTCAGCCAGTTTGCCGTGGCATACGGAGCTCCATCGCAGTCTTTAACATTGGTAGCATGCCGCGACAGCGTGGACGTGAACCGTATGTGAGACACATTTTAGGTTATTTTTACTATTTTATGCCATTAAGGACCTGTTGTACACAAATGTGTACATTAAACTTACCTCATACATAACACAAATATGAACTGAATGAAATTACTGAAAATTCCACTGAAAGAATGTGTAATGTTTCCAAAAGAAGGAAACCACACAAAACATTCATAAACAAAACCCACAACGTGACTATTATAGCAATAAAGTCAACGAGTAATGGCTTCCCACAGAGAGACAACACCAGAGAGTGTATTTTACTATGCAGTTCACAGACAGCTCACAAGAGAGCAGCAGGTGCTTGAGCATGGCTGAAAGAACCATACACAAATGTGCACAGTGGGTTTGGATGCAACTGACAGTTCTTGTCATCGAAATATTCGTGAACAAACTTTATGTACACAATTGTGACCAACGGGTCTGAAAGGGTTAATGTACATTAAGAACAGCAGAGGACCCGAGACCGAACCTTGCGGCACCCCATTCTTGATTATCCCCAGTTTGAGAAATCACTAGCAATTTATCCTTGTGTGCATTACTATTACTTCTAAAACTGACGTTGAAATCACCCAATACAACTGTTGAGTTTGACCTAAGTCTCAATTCATTCATTAGATCCTCAAGATTTTTTAAAAATAAACATACAACAGATCTTGCTTAAAAGTGTCACTTAACAAAACTTCAAGTTCACCTAACTTATTACATAAACCTTGTACATTCTGATATATGACTGAAAACTGATTATTAGACACACGGTTAAATAATTACTTATCTCAACACTGATTTCTTGTGGCTCTTTGACACTAAAAAATCCTTGAGGTGATTTGTCTGTGTCACACTTCTTCTAATTGGTAGCCAAGAAATTATTCCTGCTGTTGGTTCTGATGAAGAGGTTACAGAAACTGGTTGTGGTGTGGGTTGGGTTTCTGGTGTTGTTGCTAAGACTGTTGTAGTAGTTCCTGGAGTACTCATTACTGATGCTGCAGATGAAGATGATAGTGTTGTTTGTTGGGCATCTGTAGTTACTGGACTAATTGGTAGCCCAGAAATTATTGCTGCTGCTGTTGTTGTTGTTTCTGATGAAGTGGTTACTGATTCTGCTGTTGATGTTAAGATTGTTGTTGTGGTTCGTGCATTACTCATTGCTGACACAGTTGGTGGTGCTGTAGATGAAGCTGGTTGTAGTGTTGGTTGAGCTTTTGGTGTTTCTACTGTTACTGGACCGGGTACTGCTGCTGATGTTGGATTGCTCACTATAGCAATGGTCTCTTTATTCTTTTTTTGTCTATCAATTGTACAATTTTATGTCCAAGGAGTAACTTTCCACTTGCATGCAAATGCAAACCATGTTTAGTAATGTATTCTTGCTACAAGAAATCAACAGATAAGAAATGTGCGTTGAGGAATGCTTTACATATTTTTTTGAACAGTCTGTTTGCCTTAGCAATTTCTACATTCACACAAGAACTTTCTATCAGGTCATGTCTGTGTGGAATTCCAACAACAACTACTGATGCATTCTTGTTGTAACTCAGGGTTTCTTTCAAGTTATTTGTAGCTTTAATTAATTCATTTTTATATACGTCATTGGCACCCCCAATTATTACAGTACATCGATTAGAATTAGACGTTTTTGCATCTTTTATGTTTTTTGTTAGCTTAGCCGTTGGTGCACCTGGCTTTATAGAAGAAGTAGAATTTAGCCCGTGGTCTGTACGTAAAATTTCCGCTAGGCCACGTCCATGACTGTCTGAATGTATATTAACTTTAAGTTTGGTGCTTTGCGATTTTAGGCCTGTTGTTTTGTCTTTCTCCACATGTTTGTTTATATTATTTACACTTATTTCTGTACGTATTTCGTCGTCCAGAACACTGAATCGATTGTATGTCTCTGTTGGCACTAATGTTTTTCCACATTGTTTAGGATGCACAACCTTCTTTGGCTTTTCGAACTCATGAGCCGATTTTGTTAATAAACGTGTTTGAAATACTTGTGACACTTTTCATAGCTTTTTAAGTACATGTAAATACTGCTCACATGTCTCCACATCACGTTGAAGAGACGTCAACACATTTTCATTCATTTCAGCGGCGTACATTTCTACTGCAGATTGACGGCCGTTACACATACATACTCCACATTCACAAAATGAGTTACGAAAATTTGTAACACTGAAGCACTCTGTGTGATACCATTTTTGAAAAGTGGAACATATCCTCATTCCATTTTCAACTATTTCACTACACGATACACACTTTACCGAAGCTACAAAACTAATTTGCACTGAGCGATTCATCAACGCTTCTATACTTGACGCCATCTTTAATCAAACATACATCTTTAATCAAACATACTACCTCAAACTCTGTTGAGTATCAAACTTTTTAGAATTCTCTATACTGAACAAACAGCTGGCCCATACACAATTCTCCTATCCACACACTCCAATTTGTGTGCGCAGATGTGATTTGCTCCCAGACGTTTGAACAACTTTGTTGAAACCTCGAACTCTAGCTCCATGTTTGCACACATATCTGTGAAAATCTACTGTGGTACTTGCCTCGATGTTTCTGCGCTGATATTAACTATAAGCATCGATTTGCTGCTTCAGATCGTGTAGGTAGGCCCCTAGTTGCTTGTGGTTCGGACGGTGAGCAGAGATATGGCCATTCCAAATACTATAATCTATGGTGTAGGCATAATTTGAAATCCAAGCAGTAAACAAACATCTTTCGTTACTTGAAGCGTCCTGTTTGAAAATTGGGAGTTGTTGTCAAGATTTGTCAACCAGCAGATTGCAAACTATTGTACATAAAGGATTATTCCTTGTTATATCAGAATTATGTGAACGCTGTTTCATAACTTGGGACGCCTGAAGTATTCGACGAAAATCATGCAGGTTAATGTAACATAATTTTAAACGTCATCTTCGTTACGACTTGCACAGAATATTTCTTCTTGATTTTAATGTGATGGAACTTTTATCACAAGTGATTGACGATATTATTTGCTCCCCAACTTTCCGCTGCTCATTCTTTGATCACTGCCGTAACAGAATATTTCTCTTGGAATGTGGAAGTGGCGTTTGTGACAAAGTGAAGTATGATCTTAAACTTGTACCAGTAACGCGATTTCTGCCGTACTCGGCAATTGAAATGTCATTTTACCCTTTCCCAGAATCGCCCTTCTCGGCAATTAAAATGTTATTTTAGCCTTTCCCATCGTATGATTATTTTGGAATGTTCTCTGGCTTCACGCGGTTGAATGCATGAGAACATTTCAAACTAATGAATGCTTTGTGTATTTTTGTTATTTAGTTGTACATGCGGAAATACGGATCCAGGAATTCTAGTATAGCGATTTATGCAAAAAAAATGAAGAATTCATTCTATCACGTAAATCTAAAACCTAATCCAGATTTACGTGATAGAATGAATTCTTCATTTTTTTGCATAAATAGCTGTACTAGAATTCCTGGATCCGTATTTCCGCATGTTATAGTTCTAAGACAGGGTTCATGTCCAACATTGGCCATTTTGTAAACTGACGTACTAGTGATTATAATAAAATGATTTTTGAAGTGCATAATCTGGCCTGGTTCCGAAAACTTAATGCATTAGTTCCAGTTTTTTAATGGCGGTTATCTTTTGGAATTCCTAAAACCACATAGTTTAGCTAAATTAGCACTTAGAATCATAGTTGTTCTTGAGAAGAGGCAAATCAGTATGTTTACATACTTTCCAATAATGTCATACCGAATAAAGTCCTGGTGTAAAATGTCTTCATTCCTCAAAAATTGTGCTGTAATGGTAATACTTGGTACTCTCACAATCACCTGTTTAAGGAATTAAGATATTTCGACTACTGCTTCAGTAGGCCTACATTCTCTCATGAAGTTTGTTGTAAATAATCCGCTGCAGTTCAGAAGGAACAATGATATACATAATCACAATACCAGAAGGAAAAATGACATTCATTATGACACATTGAGATTGCCTTTAGCACAAGAAGGGGTGCACAATGGTGCAGCCAAAATTTTTGTTCACTTGCCCAGTGAATTAAAGTGTTTGACAGACAAAAAAGTGAAATGTGAAAGTAAACTCAAAATGTTTCTCCTTGACAACTCCTCCTGTTCCCTAAAATTTCTGTTGTTGTAATGTGAAAAAGATGTTGGGTAGGAATTAGTAACTTGCGTCTGTGTAGGTACTTCTTTTTTTAAAAAAATTAAATAAGGCCTCGTAAATAGTCATTATGTAGCCATAGTTACAAAATAGTTTGTGAATATAAAATTACTCACTTCAAATCTTTATTGTGCAAATTATCTGTGGAACATGAAACCAAGTTGCCTAAATGAATTCTGTAGCCATACTTCCACCAAGTGTTCATATTGTTGAGATATTAGATGCTTATTTCCACGACTATTGGAAAATTACCAAGCTATTGCAGTGTTAACATGTATACTTCTGGTAGGCGACAATTTGAAACTTCGATATTAATTTTCAATTCATGTAAAGATTAACTCAGCTGATTTTCCTTACCAATTCATGCCCAGTTTAGACTTCCTTGTTGCCATTTTTTATAATAACCTCAACATTGACAAGATGGGGTGAGTCTTTAGATTTTATCAAAAGACATTTATCCACAAACCACTGACAAATACAAAAATATTATTAACTAAATTTAGTTTGTGTAGTATGGCAGTGAGAGGCGAGTATGGAAAAAAAAAATTATTATTTTATCCATCGTGCATGGAAAGGGAGTAGTTTTTGTTTTCACCACTTCAGTTGTTCATCTTGGTCTACATTTCACATGAAGGGATATGGACTGAGTCAAGAAATAGATCAGAGTGAGTAACATCTGCAGAAATCTGTAGACATCTGTTCTATGTATTAACAGTGAACAATCATTAAATAAATATTTTCTGGCTTACGGTCTTATCCAGTGGTTAAAATGCAATTATATTTTAAGCAAGCATTTTTTGGGAATTTTCGAGTGGCGTGACTGCCAGTGGACTACTGGTATGCCCTTATATACGCGAGCTGCCAGCTGTGATGTCACTGGTTCTCATATCGTTGCTGTATATGCATGAGGTGAGTCGCCATCGATGCACCTGCTCCACCCTCACGATCACTGTATTCCACTCTGTGCTGAGCTTCAGGCCTTCATCTCTAATAAAGATGTTATCACTGAAGTGTATTTTGATCGTTTCTTTAATTACACAGTCTTGAAACTGTTGGTGTGAACCATGCTCTAGTAATTGGATGAAATTTGATGAAACCTCTGCAGCTGACATTATCAGCTTCTGGGTTGGTGTATGTTCTGGAAAGTGGTTACTGGATCAAATTTGATGAAACTTCACCTGTGTCTCTCACTAATGGCTTCTGGGACTATGTAATTAAAGAATCTATCAAAAAGAATAACCAATAACACCCTTCATAGAACAGTGTGGCTTGTGATGCATTGATTGCGAGGCTGAAGCAGCCGGGTTGAACTCCAAATCAGTGTATGCCCGTATAATCTGTATAAGCGCATACCAGCTGCCGACTGACAGTCATACCATTTGACAGTGGCAAAGGAGTGCTTGGTTGAAAGCTCGTGATGTTTTAACCACTTGAATGGCTGGAAGCCAGAGTACATTTTATTCTATGATACCATTGTGAATCTCTGCATTTTACACAACTGTCATTAAAGTCTGTATCCTACTTATACTTGAATCAACTGCAAGCAACTATAACACTCTTAGTAAGAAAGCTGCTACTTAAAAACAACAACTTGATGTTATTGGTTATATTATGTTGTCAGTGTTCAGTATCTGCTGTTTGCCTAATATGTATGATGGTGCAGGTGTGAAGGAGGTTATATAGAGAGTATTTTTGATAAACCCACCTAAGGAGATGGTGTTGAGGAGGACAAGTTATTTAACTGGCACATGAGTGTTAAGTTTTGCGATGTTGAGCATTTTTCAGCAACTAAGTGACAGTTATTGTTTAGCATGACTTTAGCAGTAGCCATTAACATGGATGTACAACTTGTGTGTTGTTGTATCCACACGAATGTTTCTAGAGCATAAGGGGAAGTAGTCAAAACCCCAACTAAGAATATGGTTGATTTCTTAAGGCCAGAATGATCACGGAAGTATATTGTTTGGTGGCACTTTAGCAGTGGCAATGGTTTTGTTGAGGTTGTACGGAAAATATGAGACAACAGTTTTGTTTGTTGAAAAATTTAGTGGGATATTTAATCTCAATTTATGTATGTATGTTGAAGTAGTACTGCTTTTTGAGCTTGAATGGATCATTCCAGCATGATTTGCAGAAAATTACAACATGGGATAATTCGTCTCTGAAGTAAATTGTCTAGAGTATGCCATAGGTTCTTTTGTTCTCTTTTCTTGCAGGTTTGTCCATATTAATTGATATAGAAGACAGTCACATTTCCTGAAGGGATAATTTTTTTAAGTAAAAATGTTTCAAAATTAGCCCAGATGGAAAACAGTTGCCACCTTATTTACTATAAATTGCATTTAATATATTCCCTCGACCACAATATGGTAAAAAACTAAGTTTGATGTACGTCATATTTTTCTTGGTTTCAGATGTCTTCAGATTCCTTTCAGTTATTGAAAATAAATAGATTTCTGTACGAAATAAGAACTTTCGGTCCCTACATCCACCTTTGTAGGAACACGAGCTACAGAACATTTCATGGCAGATGTTAAATCATGCCAGTGTTACTAATTTTTTTCTTTCCTGCTCCATTTGTGTACTAAGTGAGAGAAAAAACTATCTGCATATCTCTGTGTGTGCCCTGATCTCTCAATTCGCATGATCTCTGCATAAGATATATGATAGTGACAATGTAATGGTTTCAAAGTCTTCACCAAGCACAGATTCTCTAAGTCTATCCAAATGGTTTTATGGGAACTGTGTTCTCGTTACCTTCATGTAGGCTACATAGACCTCATATAACCCTAGTATCACGTCTCTGAATTGGTTCGATGCCTACTTGTTGGGATAGCGAATGTTGGCAAAATATTCTGCATTTGCTCACACTAGCATTTTGTATGCGATATTCTTTATAGGTGCACCATGCTTCCCTAGAACCATTCCAACAAGTGTAAGTCTTCTGTTCACCTTCCCTAGCACTGATTTAAAGTGTTTGTCCCATTTCATATGCTACTTAGCACTACCCATAAATACTTGTATGATGTGATATGCTCAAGACATTAATCTTCAGGGTTGCCACAAGTTCTGGAAATCAGGGAATATCATGGAATTTCAGATGTGTCGGTGAGGGGGGGGGGGGGGGGGTGAGGGGAACTGGAAAATCTCGTTTTTGTCACAGTAGATGAAGTGGTTTGTTTACTGAGATATCAGGCATAGTCACTGGCTGGACGCAGTTGATAATATGTGCCGCTTCCCTACTCTCTCATTCTTGATGCTTTCCCTTCCTGCCACTCCCCTCAGCTTGCAGTCAGTGCTGCTACCCCTTCTTGCCACTAGCCTGGTAGCTGTGGATGAGAGGCAGGGAGACAGAGATTGTTGATGCAGCACCCGGAGACAGCGGTCCTGTGTGCATGAGTTGTGTCTGAGTGATTGTGTGAATGTGTGTGTGCTCTCGTTTTATAACATAGGCTACGGCCGAAAATTTAGTTGTGAGAGTATGATTCTACGTGCCTGTCCGTGGCTCAGTGATCATCTTTACAGTGAGTTGCTACCTATCCTCGTTAGTATTGATTCTCAGAGTATTTGCACAAGTTATCTGTTGCATGGATTGATCAGTGCGGTCTCATTTCATCAATATGCTGTCTGTGACACATAAATAGCTGGCCAAACAAGTGGATTCCTGCAATGGGCCAAAACAGAAAGCCATTTCTGCTGGTATCTCTAATGGATCGGCCCTGCTGATCTGAAGCCCATCGTTTCCCACTAACGTGCAGGCCATGCCCTTAGGATCAAGTCTCACTGAGCTGCCTGCAGGCCAGGTCTGTTTGTGTGGCATAATGTGGTGGATTTTTGTAGTTTAATCATGGACCCTGGACTGAGGTACTCCTTGGCAGGTCAGAGACCACAGGTGATGATTTCAGGAATTGTGACTGTCTCATCCCAAGTATATTGTACAGTAGGCATTTGATAGACATTTTATTTATTGTAGTACATTTTGGCACTTTGAAAGTAATTTATATTTCAGGAAGTATGGACAGTAAGAAGAAAAAAATTGTGGCAGTCGCTGGTAGTTTGTGTGCTATATACTCATATATTTCTCGAAAGAAAAATCACACAATACCTGTAAAATAATAGACATAGCACAGTGGGTAATAGCTGACAATAACAAACATAGTGGAACCAATATTTTATTGGCGGTTACCTATAGTGTCAGCTTACGCAACTCTTCCCTGGCTTATACTTCTTTCAAGTGGCCTAATTTCTTCTGAGGCTATTTCTGAAATCAGTGAACGCATTTTAAATCTGTCTTGTGACTCCAAGGAAATGCTTCTTAATGAAACACATACCATTTATCATCTCCATCTAAAAACAGTTCATTACAAAAGATGTTGTCAGTAGTTGAGATTTTTGCTCATACTGGGGAGAAATGCAGAAGACCTTACATTTTTTGTCAACATACGTCTTTATTACCCTTGAGATCTCAGAATTTGTCAGGGAAAAATGCTGGAACTTGTCTGTAAATCAGGGAATTTCACTTGGGGAAACTTGTGGCAACCCTGATCTTGTATCTGGTTCTTTCTCTTTGTTATAGACATTATTCTAAATTTATCCACATTAAAGAGAGTTGCTATTCATTACACCAAATGGGATTTTTGTTCAAGTATCCCTCAGTCAATAATCTTATAGAGCTGTGATCCTATCTGAAAAAGTGGATATGTATATTGAAAACATAACAGATCCTTCTTCTACTTACTTTCATTTCTGAGAATTGTTTTCTGTCTCTTATAACATAATGGCTTTTTTCCCCAGTGAAATATTCCTTTAACCTGTCTTGTATTTCCGATGGCACCCCATATGATTGTATATTGGGTAGTCGTCAACAAGGTGATACAACATTGCATGCCTTTAGGAATTCTAGGTAGACGGAATGTACCTTTTCACCTGCATCTGCTGCTTACAAAATCTGTATGAATAAAGCAAGCTGTGTTTCACACAAGTGGTGTTTCCTGAATGTTTGTTGATTTGTTGAGAGAAGCTGTTTCCCTCCAGAAACATTATAATGTTTGCGATTAAAATATGCTCGAGGATCCTGTAAATGGAATATTGGTCATTAATTATATATTCGTTATATCTTTTACCAGTTTGTAAACAGGATTATCTGCTCACTTTCCCAGTCACATGGTACTCTTAGTCATGCAAAAGGTTTTCAATCAATACAAGGTAGGGAAGGAGCTAGTTCCACAATGTATCAACGTAAAATTTAACTAGAATTCCATCAGAGGCTGATGCCTGGTGCCTTATTCATTTGAAGTGGCCTTAATAATTTTCAGTTCTGGAGATGGTAATATTGATACCTC